>NC_057801.1:67723284-67749987 GCF_018294505.1 Triticum aestivum
GTTGCCTCTGGATGAATAGGACCCCGATCGATCGAGCTGGTTGGGGCTGGATGAACAGGACCCCGTGGATGGCTGGATGAACAGGACAACCCTGTGGAGGGCTGGATGAACAGTAGATGGTGGAGGGGTGGATGAACAATAGCCCGTGGAGGGGTGGTTGAATAGGAGCCCGTGGAGAGGGGTGGTTGAACAATAGTCGGTGGAGTAGCGCACGGTGGAGGCTGGATGAACAGGATCCTAAGGATGAACAGTCGCAGGTGGAGACTGGAGGAGGTTGATGATGGATGAACAGTAGCCCGCGGAGGCTGGAGGAGGTCAACGGTGGAGATGAACAGTACCCCGTGGAGTCCCATTTTGCGGTACGCCACACCCCTCCCGATGAACAGGACCCCCGTTTCGACCGTAGCACTCCAACACAAGTCCGTTTCGTCCGTTTTGCGGTACGCCACACCCCTCCCGATCAATAGGACCCCGTTTCGACCATAGGAGGTCCAACACAAGTCCGTTTCCTCCGTTTTGCGGTACGCCAGACCCCTCCCGATGAACAGGATCCCATTTCGAACGTGGCCGGTCAAACACAAGGCCGTTTCCTCCGTTCTGCGGTATGCCAGGCCTCGTTTCCATCGCCTATTCCATCCAAGCTGGTTGGCTCCCATGCTTTCCGTTGCCTCCCGATGAACACGATGCGTTCTGTTGCCTCCCGATGAACACGACACATTCCGTTGCCTCCCCATGAAGACGACGACGATGCAGTTTCTCCGTTCCGACCCAGCCATGTACACGAGCCCTGGCCGTACGTATGCGCGAGTAGGTGTTCGAGACCCCGCCCGTATGTACGTACATGGCCGCATTTTCTTTCTTGCACACTGGCCGCTGTACTTATGTGTACATGCTACGTGCCCGCCTCTACTACAACACGTGCGCGCCTCTACATCCACAAGTATGTATGTACACGTTCGCGACCAGAATGACAACGCTACGTATGCTTCGACCAGGTGGGTCCCGAGTGTCAGGCACTTCCTTGCGTGCGAAGATGTAGCTGGTGGGTCCCAGCAGTTAGGGGGGCGAATCATTTTTTTTCGGATGCACTTCCTTGCGTGTGAAGATGTAGCTGGTGGGTCTCAGCAGTCAGGGGGGAAACGTTTTTTCATGAAGTACGATGGCCCGTCCAGTGGGTCCCCGCTGTCAGGTGGAGGAATAATTATTTTGCGCGTAATAAGGAGGCACTTCCTTGCGGCTGCCATGGACCCAGCTGTCAGCCTCTCCATGTCCAGTACTCTTTCGATGGAAGTTGGTCGTTGACCACATTGACCATGCCGCACCAAGAGCACCACGGCGGTGGACGACGGCGAGGCCTAGGAATGGGACAACGCGGAGCCGGGGAAGACGTGGCAGTGGATGCCCACGTGAAGAGGAGTACGAGGGTTCACTCGTTCGGCTGCGGTGTGAGGATGCCGTCGCCGCAGAATAACAGGGGGTGTGGGTGAGTAGAGGGATGGCCTGGACAGCGGTAGGAGTAGGAGGAGGTGGTGAGGCCTCCGCGGCATCACAGTAGGCCACGGGAGGCAGGAGAATGCGTCATGACCGGCGTTGCTTTGGGTGGCTGGAGCAAGAAGACCAAAGGTTTGAAGAAGCACTACGGTCGTTGGATGGACATCGTACGGTCACTGGAGCTAGAATCGTTCATATTGACTAAATTTGACAAAGGCCTCCATCCTAGTCAACTTAGTAGGCCCACAAGTCAGCCTCCCACCAAGGTGGGTCCAAGATAGCATGGGGAGTATTCATTTTTTGTGCGTAATAAGGAGGCACTTCCGGTGGGTCCGAGCTGACAACGGGGGGAACATTTTTTTCACGAAATACTATGGCCCATCCGGTGGGTCCCAGCTGTCAGGGGGAAATGTTTTTTTTGTGAAATACTAGTGGCCCGTCCAGTGGGTCCCTGCTGTCAGGTGGAGGAATAATTATTTTCCGCGTAATAAGGAGGCACTTCATTGCGGCTGCCATGGATCTAGCTGTCAGCCTCTCTACGTAGAGTACTCTTTCGATGGAAGTTGGTCGTTGACCACGCCACGCCGAGAGCACCACGGTGGTGGACGACGGCGAGTCCTAGGAAGGGAACGACACGGAGCCGGGGAAGACGTGGCAGTGGATGCCCACGCGGAGAGGAGTACGAGGGTTCACTGGTTCGGCTGTGCTGCCGTCACCGTAGAATAACAGGGGGTGTGGATGAGTGGAGTGGAGGGATGGCCTGTTCAACGATGGGAGTAGTATGGGGGCGGTGAGGCCTCCGTGGCAGCATAGCCGACCACAGGAGGCAGGAGCAGGCGGCACGACCGGCGCTGCTTTGGGCGTCTAGAGCAAGAAGACCAGAGGTTGAAGAAGCACTACGGCTATTGGATGGACATCATACGGTCACTCGAGCTATAGTCATGCATATTGACTAAGTTGACAAAGCCCTCCATCCCCGTCAACTTAGTAGGCCCACCATACTGGGTCCCAGCTAGCAGGGGGAGTATTCATTTTTTGTGCATAATAAGGAGGCACTTCCTTGCGTGCGAAGATATAGCTGGTGGGTCCGAGCTATCAATGGTGGTAACGTTTTTTTCACGAAATACAGAGGCCCTTTCGGTGGGTCCCAGATGTCAGGTGGAGGAATCATTATTTTGCGTGTAATAAGGAGGTATTTCCTTGCGTGCGGCCGTGGACCCAGCTGTCAGCCTTTCCACGTATAGTCCACTTCAGATGCATGTCGATCATTGACCACGTTGACCATGTCACGCAGAGAGCACCAGGGCGGTGGACAACGGCGAGGCCTAGGAAGGGAATGACACGGAGCCAGGGAAGACTTGGTAGTTGTTTCCCACGCGGAGGGGAGTACGACTATACGAGGGTTTACTGGTTCGTCTGCCGTCGCAGGAGAATAACAACAGGTGTGGGTGAGTAGAGGGATGGGTAGGCCAGCGATGGAAGTACGGTGGGGCAGTGAGGCCTGCGCGGCAGCACAGCCGGTCGCGGAGAGGAGAGAGCAGGCAGTCCCGCTGGCGCTTGTTTGAGCGGCTGGAGTAGGAAGAGCAGAGATTAAAGAAGTATGACGGCCGTTGGATGGACATCCAACAGTCACCGCTTGTGCGTCAACCTTTTTTTAGGAAAGCCTCGAATCTGTGGAAAATAGCATACATGCCATCTGCCACTATTTATATTAATTTACAACCCATTTGCTAATTCTTACGTTTTTTTGGAGCCCATATTCTTTTTGTTAGCATTACAGCCCATATTGTGGCCATGGTTAAAAAATTATATGAAATTTTGCATATGTCGGTGCGGTTTGAACTGTTTTTAATCCCGAATTTTCGAGTCACATTCAGACTGATCTTAAAAATAAATGTATATCAATATAAAATCCAATAAATTGTCCACGCATAAAAATCAATGCAATTTAAAATCTCGAAATGAAACAAAGATATTTTAAACTAATTGCCGGTTTGATGTGTTTTAAAAATGTACAACCCATTTCTCATTACTGATAGGCCATTTTCTCGGCCAGCCGAATGAAGCTCTCTTCGTCTTGAAAGATTTGCAGCCCAACAGGCCTGAAAAAGTGACTTACTTGAAAAATCACAAAAAAAAACTAGGCCAGCCATTTTCAGAAAGAAAAAAATTACTAGGCTGGTCTGTGGTAAACATAAAAGAAAAGGCTTTCTAGACAGGCCAGAGTGTCCCACACAACCCAGCTGACACCCTGCTTCCGTCTCAAAAACAAATTAGGTAAATGCCACTCCAATTATGGAGATTCATAAAAATGCCACTGCAATTTCCAAACTTTGAAAAATGCCACTGCAATTTTTGCAAACTTTAAAAAACGGCCACTGCAGTTTGCAAACTTTGAAAAACGCCACTCCAGACTTCGAAAATGCCACTAGAAATGGCATGAAATGGCATTTTTCAAAGTTTGGAAATTGCAGTGGCATTTCTCAGAAACACCAGATTTGGAGTGGCATTTATCAAATTAACCCAAAACAAAAATATCTGGGTGAGCTGCTGGGTTCCTGGTGTCAGCCGCTCGTTGTGCAATTCTCTCGTTTATTGACTACGTTGACAATGGCATGGGACCGAGATGTTAGAAATCCATTAGGAGGAGCCATTTTTTTGTTGGCTTGAAATAAGGAGGCACTAGCTTGCATACTGCCATGACCTTGCGGGTCCCTACTGTCATCCTCTCCACGTACAATCATCTCCTGATTGTGTACGCGTCAACTTGGTAGGCCCACAAGTCAGCCTCTAAACCCGTGGAGGACAAATACAACCCATTTAAAAAAATAACAACCCATTCCATACGTTCAAACGGAAAGTTCAACATTCAGAGCAAAGTAACAGGTCTGATCCACATATAGAGTACTGAACTTCCACGTCGACAACCATCATAGCCAAGTTAACTATCTACTCCCACTAATACTCTAGTAGCGTACAAGTACTAACTTACTCTTAGCTAAATAGACGATGTTGGCCGCCATCTACGGTACACGCTAAACACCGTCACCTGTGTCCTGTGCCTCGCCTCAGACTTGCCAGAGGTGCGATAGGGCGCGTTGCTCGCGCGTGTTGGCCCTTTCCATGCCAGCGTGGTCCACCGAAGCTTCGGCTTCTAAGCGGGAAACCCACTTGACGAGATGGTAGTAAAAATCGGCTTCACCAATGCGTGCGTGCCTGACAGCCTCCAGGGCTATTTGCCGGGCGCCAACCTCCACGTAGTCGGCCCAGTTGCGGGCGCTCTGCTCACAGCTCAGAGCGTCGGTGCGCTGCTGCTGCATGTCCCGCTGGCGGCGCAAATCGGCAATACGCTGCTCCTGTGCCAGGCGATCGTGCTCCAACAACTCCTGCTCCTCCGGTAGGCGGTCGCGCTGCAATTGATCTCCGCATTGCCATCTAAAGACAGATATAATGCCTCCTCCCTCCATCTGCATTCCGGTGAAAAACCGAACACTAGTTCCGGCAGTGACTGCCTCCGGCCTCGCCTACCGCGGATGGGCGGGGGCATGGAGGACGTGGCGAGGGCAAGGATAAGTGGCGAGCGACGTCGGGACGGTGGGGGTTGATGAGGATATGGCGAGTTGGGTCACGGTGCCACCGGAGAAGGCCGGGAAACAGTATTTATAGGCGGAAGGTAGTGCGACGGTCATAGGAATTCAATGCATAAGCAGGCATTGCTTAGCACGCCAGCTTGCCGTGGAAAACTAGAGAAACTGAAATTATGACAGTGCCGTCCTGTCCCGTATGGGTCGCACGCCGGCAAGGCGGTCAAACAAGTGCCCTCAAATCATCTCCCTCCTTGTCAATAATGATTCCAGGGATTTAAAAAGCCCACAACAATTAAAGCGCATCTTTTTCACATCAGTTAGCTGCCTTAATTACCGCCGGCTGCATGCAGGCACTCAGAATCGCTCGCAGCCAGTATGCGGAGCAGCATGCAACGAGTCGTAGCCGAGGGCACGCATGCAGCCACTTAAATCACTGGAATTTATTAGGCTTAAACTTCTGCATGTCGTTAATATTGCCATGCCTTGGTCTTGCTGCTTTGCTCAAGGGACTAATAAACCCGGACGGAGGGAGTAACTTGGTTGGTAAGAGGTTTGAATTAAGCCCTACAAACCGGAAAGGGGGTACTAGTACGTGCGTGATCCGCTATTTATTCGTGTAGGATTGAGTAGGTTGTTTCTTGAATTGAGCCCTGCAAACCGGAAAGGAGGTAGTACGTGCGTGATCTGCTATTTATCTGTGTAGGATCGAGTAGGTAGGATAGTGTAGCTTGTCAGTTTCTTCAGAGGTAGGCATTTTTATTCAAAAAACTGCCACTTCGGATCTTGCGTCGCAAATAAAACTGCAAGGAGCGCATTAGTAGGCTAGCTAGTGATCGATCAGTAACTTGTAAACACTAACCAAACAGAAATAAGTAACTATTAATGCATATGATTCACAGATCATATACAAATACGTAGCTCCCAAAGCAAAGATCAGCCATTTCGGATCTTGCATTGCAACTAAAACCAACTAGTATGATTCCCATACATAAGATCAACATGTTAATGCATCTCAATGATTCACATATCATATACAAATATGTAGCGACAAAATCAAAAGATCTAGAAAAAACATCTGTTCTTCCTACTAACATGGATGCTTCTCTTGGCCAACATTCAGTACAGACGGGAAAGAGATCATCTGAGAGAAATTGGGAAGATGGTGGAGTGGAAAAAGATCCACATGCAACGACGTGCCAGATGGGGCAATAGAACAAGGGTATGGTTCGAAAAGAGGTAGCATACCTAAGGGTCGGCGGGAAGTGGCTTCGCTCGTGGTCATCGTCCTCCGCACACACTACGACAACGAGCTTGGGGACGGAGGCCATCCCACGCGGGCGCTAGGTCTGAGAGGACGGCCTTGTCGTCAGTGCATGACCTCGCTCGCCAACGATGAGTGCGTCAATGCTGCACATCCTTTTCTTCCCCGGCGGATCTGTGACCACCGGTGAGGAGGGAGAGAGAGGCCATCTTTTTTAGATCAGGAGAGAAAGGGTGATAGTGTGAGAAGCAAGTGGGCAGCCCTTAGCAAGAAAGCGCGGAAGCTCCAGCCTATATATCTTTTTTATACTACTAGTACTGGAGGTGGAGTAGTGGTAGAGTAGTTTATATTTTCTCTGCATACAATACCAGTTAGACGTGCTTCAAAACTGAGCGGCACGCCATTAAAAAATGAAGGTCGATAACTAATGCGGCACCTCAGGCCAACGCGGCCAGATTGCATTTTGCACGAGAAATTACACACAATGTTTCGTTGACATGTGGTCTCGTTCCAACATGTCAGTGATACGACGGTGAGTCCTTATCTGCTAGTATTTTCGAACGGATGTGTAGGCCGGGGCGCCTCTTCTTGTACCGTGGAAAACTGGCAACCGTCCACTGACTCTTCGCCTTTCCCTCTCGATTTGGAACTGCTGTCGCATGCTCTTCCTCTCACTCCTCCAATTGCTTTCACCCTTCCTTCTGCCATTGTTCGATCGTCTTCTCCATGGAGGGAACAGGCCGGAAACGACCCTGTTATTCTTGCCCCAATCGGAAAGATGACGTGGTGGAGGAACTCATTGATCGGTGCGACATCATCACCTCATCTAGCATGGCAGGTTCGTTCGAGACCATTCTCGACCAACTAATAACATCATTACAAGGAACCCAAGGGTCAAGGACTGGTTTTATCTCCCCTATCTTCTTCACCGTGACCCTGATGACTGGCGCGGGGACGACAGAGGCCTCGCCTTGTGCAAGTTGATGCCGCTTGATAATGATACATATGATGTTAAGATGCCATCGCTTGAGGGAAGGCTTGGGAAGGCGCAAATGGAGATTGGATTGTTTATATTGGGTCCAACTGCAAGTGGGAACTTGTGAATGTGTACACTCGTCACCGGCTTCCACTTCCAAAAATCTCAGCAGACTGCCTAGAGGTGGAGCACACCGGTATTCCACGCACGTTCAAATACGATCATGGTGACTGTCTTCTATGGAAGATAGCAATTTGTCGAGTTCCCAACCGCTCTTGGAATTACAAGAACTATGTAGTTGTTGCTATCTTCACCAAGCTTTGCCGTCCTTCGTGGTTCGACTGGATGGATATTGCTCAAAAATCAGTTTCTATACACAGATGAGTACTGTGATGCAATTCAATACGAGGGCCTTGTGTTTGCTTGCACCACTCATGGCACTATTTTTGCATGGGATCCTCGTAGTTTCGGTACGTTTGTCTTCCACCATAATTATAATTGTTTCATCCACATGCATGCGGGTTAGCAAGCTTCCCTTTACTAATTAACCTTCTTCTTGTGTTTCCAAGGTCCTTTGAACATTGCACAACCTATACTTGAAATTTTTTATAACCAAGGGGGAGATGACGATGGTGATGATCACGAGCATGAGGACGAGCAGCGCCCATATACTAAGTGGCGCCTGGCAACTGATTCTGATGGATCACCTCTTCTTGTGTGTATACAACCCACTACTGATGTTACTACTAAGGAAGCAGGTGTAGTCTCCCATGGTCGCACTCGCCGGACCTATTCCAACACCCGTTGAATGGTATTCGGGATGGATACTAGTGTGCTAGCGCCACCACCTTCTCCCTGGTAGAGAATTTATAGTCTTGGAGAAAACTCGCTCTTCCTTGGACAAAACTATCCAATGATGGTGAAAGGCGATCCAACTGCTGTTGACACAACGTTACTACCATTTATGAGAAGCAACTTTATCTATACCTCGGAAATTTCGGTGGTCCCCTACCTTGGTACTGATATAGTAGGCCGCTTCAGCCTGGATGATCAGTTCTGTGTTGGTCTCGAGATCGACAATGGATGGCCCTTCCCAGAGAATCACTTGTGGTTCAAAGCAAGCGTTTCCAACGCCAAGGATTGGTTGAGTTGAAGTTCATTTCATTGCTTGTTATTTGTTGTGTGATGAAAACTTTAGTATTTATAATGTATCCTCCACTACAAGAAATATGTCAACTTGTGACCACCACTATTGGTCACTGAAAGGTCACAAATTTCCATTTATGACCTTTTTGTGACCCAAAACAGAAGGTCAAAAGCTGGCCGTCATAAACTGACTATAGCGACCTTTCTTCTGGAATGGTCAAAGACGTTTACGACCAAAATATTCCTACTGTGGCGTTTTGGTCACTAGCAACCTCCCCAAGCCACGTAGGCATCCAGCGTGGCAAGCTGATGTGGCACAAGATTCAGCCCGGTCCAATTTGGTTTTCTACATGGGCCGAGCCCATTAATTCAGCCTTTCTATATTTTTTTTGCATGTCAATTTTTGGTCGATTTCATGGGCCTAGCCCAACGTTGTAGCCTTTTTTATTGTTGGCCCATGGCCTTTTATTATTTATTGCTTTTCTATTTTCAGCCATTATAAATTCAAGCTGGTCCCACTAGTCAAATGGGTCCCACTTGTCATGATCATCTCTCAAATTGGTCCCACATGTCAGAAATGTACAAATTTGACAGATTATTTTCATAAGTGGACCCATTGGTCAAGTTTCCATTTCACAAGTTTTCAGATCACATACATAATCAAAAAGAACACATAAATTTAATCAAATATACCACTAAATAAATCTATTACAATCTTTACAACACATATATGCTACAATATGCTACTCTTTACTAAGTAGAACTTGACGGCTTCACACTTCACGACTTCACACTTGCTTCACACTTCACACTTGAGCATCTGTAAAAGAGGAACAACCACAAATTTAAATCTCAATTGCAGTATAGGCCATATGCAGAAGCAGTTCAAAGTCGAAACAACATCAATTAAAAACACGTGCACAGAAACATAGGAGTCAAAATGCAGTATAGGACCAGGACAAGGAAACTCCCGTTATCAAATCAACACACAACTTGTAGCAAAACAGCAATAGAATACATTATAACAAGAGTAAGCTTGAATCAAACATCACAGAAACATGTGTATATCTCATGTGAGCATCATGCTGTGGTTTTATTAAACAATGATACAACAACATAATACAATATCTTCAATGCAAATTATGGTACTTGTAGCAAAACTGCATAAGCTTTGAATTTTCAAAGAATAAGTTCGAAAGAAAGTATAGCAGTGCGTAAGCTCAGGTTACCTGGGTTGTCGACCAGAGGTGCCTTCCACTTTGCCCTTGTTGTTCAGGTTCTTGATATTCTAAATACACAAAAATCTCAGCTCAGAACTTGTAATACACATCGCTGCTTGTCTAAGCAAATAGACTACCTAGTCATATTGCCAAGAGATAGTTCATGGTGTACCTTTTGTTTCCATGGCCCCTTGAACTGGTTTGGAATGGTTGGAGTTGTCCATTTCCCATCTTATACAATCTGCACCTTCAAATAGAACAAATATATGTCAAACATAGATGAGCAGAAAATACCAACTAATCAACGAAAAAACTAACGTGCAGATAGTACTCAAACAAATCAAAGAGGAAGGAAACAAGACATCTGCTTTGCTAGCTAGGAGTGGGTAAACTGAAACATGAGCATGTTGGCCTAACGTTGTCGTAACAGCCGGATGGGACGAAGCGTCATTCTAAATAAAAGGAAAGGCGGTGGAGAGGCTAGTGCATCGTCCGATGCGCCTGCCTGCCACGGAGATGAAGGCAAGACTAGCGGAATTTGGCTGCCATCAATTAGTTGAGCCATAAGATTGGTTAGTCTAGCAAGCATATTAATGTTTGAACGATTCAGCATTGATAAGGTTTTTACAACAAACATGTTGGCATCATGAGGCTGGCACATGCTGGATCCAGACAGAAACAAGCAACAAGACCCCCACCCACTACTAAGAAGTAGAGCATCTAACAGAACTGCAAGAGATGAAGCAAGCAAGGGGAGGCCAGCAATTCAGTTTGCCAGGAGCAGTAACAGGTTGGATAAGAATTGGGAGGCCGACAATTTCAGTCAATGGCAACAGAAAAGCTGCAGCAAGCTCTCCGTGAAAAACAAAGAGGCCAGCTCTGTATCTGTTGTTGTTCACAACTTCACACAGATTATATGCACAACATGTCAACTTATCCAAAGCAAGCAACAGATTATTTGGGACCAAAGCAATGTCTGCATTCTAATAGTAGTACAAATTAAGCAAAGACACCAGAGCAGAATGGAAGCTCCAAACTGCTGTTGCACAAATTTGAAGAGATGAACACGTACAGAGCATATGCATCCATTCTACTGTACTACAAAATGAACCAAAGACAAGATGCATTCAAGAAGCATTCATCCATAGCAGGACAGAAGCAAGACAAACTGTTGCTCCACACAGTCAGTCGCTGTCAGCTACTGCTCCATACAAGACGCCAAAGACAAGTTAGCAACGGCCAGTTTATCGCGCATGAAACAAAAGCACTCCCTCTGAACAGGGCATATGCAGAGTGCGGGGAAACAGAGTAAGCCGTATGCAGAAATGAAAGAACAGTAAGCAATCTAACAACATTATTATCTTTCCAGCATGAATATGTGAGCAAATACTAAGTAGCATCAGCAGAAGATTAACTGAAATGACACTCCAGAAGATAAACTGAAATTACAAGGAACTACTCTCTGCTTTGACAACAGAAGGTATACTCACACATTTATATTATATTGTTGGTATAGGAAATATGCCATAAAGCATATAAGCATACACACAAGATACTTAGGCTACTAATCGACTTCCAGAGCTATTTACAAATAAGCAAGGCCTCATTCCCACTGTAGAAATCATCAAAGGTGGATGGTTTATCTGTGCTCGCATAAAATTCTTTTCAGATTTGTATCCATAAGACAAAGCAGTAGTAATTCAGTTTGCAACACTATAGATTGCTCTGAAATTGGACCACAAACTGTACATAATTAGGACAACCGGCAAACAAATGAAGAAGTACAACGTTTGTAACAGCAAAGTTAGGAGCAGAAATGTGTAATGTTATCGGTTGTAACAGCAAAGTTAGGAGCATATAAGCAAACATGTGCCAACCCAAGTTTCTACTGGTAAAGCAAGCATCACCAATGCAATGTGTAATGTTATCGGAGGAGGGGCCGAATGCACATACTTCTCTGTGAGTTTGGGATCGCCAAAAGGGTTGGAATCGTTGGAGTAGCCCGACACCGCATTGGCCTTCATCTTCTTGGCCACCTTCTCGGCCTGCAGAAGCAGCACCATCGACAAACAAGTTAGCAACGGAAACCCTAGGCGCGGGGCAGGAAGGCAGCCGAGCGGAAACCCCCACCTTCTTCTGCGCCTTCTTGGACATGTACTCCAGGATCTGCTCCTCGGTGACGCCCCCGTGCTTGGCGCTCCCTCTCCACCTCCTTCGGCGGTCCCCGGAGTCGGAGCCGGAGCCGGACGCCTGTGAATCGCTCGTGCCGCTGGAGGAGGAGGAGGAGGAGGCGGATGGGGCGGCCTTGCGGAGGCTCCTGCGGCGGTGGCGGCTCCGGCCCCGGCGGGGCAAGCCACCGGAGTCGGAGTCGGAGTCCGAGTCGGACGGCGACCGCCGCCGCCGCCGCCACGACGAGCTCCGGCTGCCCTCGGCATGTCGGCTACGGGAGGGAAAGGCGGCTGGTCAAGGAGATTTGGCGTGCCGATGGAGCCGAGCCGATTAACTGAACAAACAAATTGGGGCTGGCGGTTGGGTCGATCCAGAGATCCAGAGAGGAGGAGAGGAGGAGGAGTCGTGGGTTGGAGGGTTGGAGGGGATCGATCCATATGGATCTCGCCAGACAGAGGGCGCCAGAGGTGGTGGCGGATTGGAGGGGATCGATCCATATGGATCTCGCCGGACAGAGGGCGCCGGAGGTGGTGGTGGACAGAGGGCGCCCGAGGTGGCAGCGGCCAGGGAGGAGTGGAGCGCTAGGGTTCGAGAGAGAGAGAGGAGGGCACGAGGGGTTGGGTGCGGTTGGGTGCGTGGGAGGGAGTGCGGGTTGTGGGTTGGGCGACGTGGGTGAGACAAGCGGGCCGTTGGATCAGGAGCATCCGACGGTGATTAGGCACGATCCACGTGAGATGCTCCTGGACCAATCAGAACGCAGTATATCAGTACTACATTTTTTGACCATCTAAATTGGTCGTAATCGACTAAAAGTAAGGTGCTAAATCATATTGGCTATTTTATGATCTCAAAAATAAAAATAAAAATAAAATACCTTCTCATGTTTCATCAAATTTGACCTTAGTTTTCAGGAATAATGACAAATCGAAATAAGACAAATATCTTTTAAAAGAGTTAGGAGAAATTAGTTTTTTAAATCATTTTCCATTTTTAAAGTGTCCAAAATGAGTTTTTTTGTGAAGGACATGCTATATATTTGTTGCAAAATTTTACAAAATCAATATTCTAAAATAATAGGCCATATATAATGCACAACTGCCAAATAGTTGAGTGTCCAAAGCTTTTATCCACCTCTCATGAAAAAGACAAATATCCGCCGATTCAGTTGGAAGCGGGTCAAATTTGAACTGTAGCTACCTTGTAGTTTGCTCTGTTTTTTTTTCTAAAAATCATTTCTAGGTAAATAAGTATCTATTTAATCATAGAAACACCAAAAAAATTCCAAGATTCAACCACTAGCTAGGAACGGTCAAGCCCGCCGTTTTGGCCGCATTTTGAAATGGGCATAAAAAATTCAAAAAAATCAAAAAATTGGAAAACCTTCGCACTGTGTCATTATATATGACCAAGTTTCAAGGAAAAATAATAAAATTGTAATACGGAAATTATTTTAAAAAAGTGTTCTCAGAAATGAGCTATCATGCGTGAAGATTCATGGCTTTCAAGCCAAATGATCAATCTTATGGCCACATTCATGGCATAGTTTGTTCAAATGATCTCATATTGTGCACAAGGGTGCATATTGGAATTCCAAACAATGTTCCCTAAGGGAGTTTTCACTTTCTTTGCACGAAAAAACCATTTTTCATTTTCCGAGTGCCCAAAAGGAGTTTTTTTTGTGAAGGAACTACCGAATAATTGTTGCAAAATTGGACCAAATCAATTTTCTAAAATACTAGGAAATATTTAATGCACAATTGACAAAATGGTTGGGTGCAAAAAGTTTTGATCCACCTCTGGTGAAAAAGACAAATTGCCGCCGATTCAGCTGGAAACGGGTCAAATTTGAACTGCAGCTGCCTCATAGTTTGCTATTTATTTTTTCCAAAAATCATTTCTAGGTACATAAGTATCTATTTAATCAGAGAAACATCAAAAGTTTTCCAAGATTCAACCACTAGCATGGAACGGTCAAGCCCGCCGTTTTGACCGCATTTTGAAACGGGCATAAAAAATTCAAAAAAAATCAAAAAATTGGAAACCTTCGCATTGTGTCATTATATGTGACCAAGTTTCCAGGAAAAATAATAAACTTGTAATACGGAAATTATTTTAAAAAAGTGTTCTTAGAAATGAGCTATCATGCGTGAAGATTCATGGCTTTCAAGCCAAATGATCAATCTTATGGCCACATTCATGGCATAGTTTGTTCAAATGATCTCATATTGTGCACAAGGGTACATCTTGGAATTCCAAACAATGTTGCCTAAGGAAGTTTTCATTTTATTTGCACGGAAATTTCATTTTTCATTTTCCGAGTTCCCAAAAGGAGGTTTTTTTGTGAAGGAACTACCAAATAATTGTTGCAAAAATGGACCAAATCAATTTTATAAAATACTAGGACATATTTAATGCACTATTGACAAAATGGTTGGGTGAAAAAAGTTTTGATCCACCTCTGGTGAAAAAGACAAATTGCCGTCGATTCAGTTGGAAGCGGGTCAAATTTGAACTGCAGCTGCCTCATAGTTTGCTATTTATTTTTTCCAAAAATCATTTCTAGGTACATAAGTATCTATTTAATCAGAGAAACATCAAAAGTTTTCCAAGATTCAACCACTAGCATGGAACGGTCAAGCCCGCCGTTTTGACCGCATTTTGAAACGGGCATAAAAAATATAAAAAAAATCAAAAAATTGGAAAACCTTCGCATTGTGTCATTATATGTGACCAAGTTGGCAGGAAAAATAATAAACTTGTAATACGGTAATTATTTTAAAAAAGTGTTCTTAGAAATGAGCTATCAAGTGTGAAGATTCATGGCTTTCAAGCCAAATGATCAATCTTATGGCCACATTCATGGCCTAGTTTGTTCAAATGATCTCATATTGTGCACAAGGGTGCATATTGGAATGGCAAACAATGTTGCCTAAGGAAGTTTTTATTTTCTTTGAACGAAAAAACCATTTTCCATTTTTCGAGTGCCCAAAAGGAGGTTTTTTTTGTGAAGGACCTCCAAAATAATGGTTGCAAAATTGGACCAAATCATTTTTCTAAAATACTAGGACATATTTAATGCACAATTGACAAAATGGTTGGGTGTAAAAAGTTTTGATCCACCTCTCGTGAAAAAGACAAATTTTCGCCGATTCAGCTGGAAGCGGGTCAAATTTGAACTGCAGCTGCCTCATAGTTTGCTATTTATTTTATCCAAAAATCATTTCTAGTTACATAAGTACCTATTTAATCATAAATACATGGTATGGTGGCGATACGTCGAGGTTTGGGCGGTGGCCGAGGCCCCCAACTCTAGAGTGTGTAAACTCGCATGCCCGCCGCATGGTCACCGCGTGACCGTGGCGTTGCCATGTGTTCTGGGCGGTCTAGGCATGTCTAGTGGGTTGGGCACTCCCCAGGTAGGTGCTAGGAAGAAAATTACAACATAAGATTCTCATGAGGAGACCGATCGATGCTCAAACATGAATTAGCAGCCAAGTGTTTGATTAGCGGTACGGGAAATGTACATGGCTAATGGGCGTGAGTTTTGGCTGAGGATGATCAGTTACTAAGAAGACCGTCTTCACAAGTTTTCAGCTCAAAAGGAGGAGCCTAGGTGGTACTTGCTTTGCAAGCTACCACACTGGACATAAATACGAATGTTGAAGCTCAGCTCAAAATAATGAATGGATTGAGCTGGCATTTGGTGGAGGATGGTTATTTGGGCATAGGAAAGCACTGTAGAAAATGGATACTATTTGGAGATGCCAAAGTGGTACTTCCTTCACAAACTGTTGTTTTGAACAGAATAGGAAAATGAATATTTTTGAATTATTTTTGAACTAGGTAAGGAAGGTTTTTACATATTTGACAAAGATATGACCCAAAGAATTTATGAGATTTTTTGGGGAATTTTGGGAATTACAGAAATATAGGTTGCTTCACAACCTAGGGCAAAACTGCCACATGGACATGACACATAGGCAAAACTGATGAGGTGGCGCCTAGTCATAGCAACCCACCACAATTTACAAGGCTATGGCCATCTATATTGGTCGTTAACAACTAGAAATAAGGCAGCGGACTAGCGCTGTTTGCTTTATGACCATTTCGTGTAAGGAAATTATGACCTTTCTGACCAAAATGGTCGCAATGGTTTAGGGTTTGGAGCCCCTCGAACAGCTTTTGACCAATTGGTCTCAAATGGTCATAAATCTATGACCAATTCTTCCAGGGTCACTGACAGAAGGTCATAAGTTGACATATTTCTTGTAGTGCTCGTTGTCAATGTGGGTTGATGACCTGTTGTATGTAATAAAATGATATGCCTGTGATAAACTTACTAAATTTGTGAATGGATTTCGAGTTGCTTCTCTGAGTGAGTGGTGCGACGAGGCAATTTTTTTTCCGAATACATAATTGTACATGCAGTGCAACATGTTATCGGATGAGGCCAATCAACAATAGTAGTACACTATTTGTACTAGCTTCACATGCTTCGCGCGTCGAGCGGGTGTTTTTGCTGTAGCCATGTGTTAATGTGTTCGTTGTACGTAACCAGCACCTCGAATCCTCGATACTACTAGTAGGAGTACTATATAAGTAGTAGGAGTAGTAGGGTGGCATGGGCCAGAACAAGCATTCACGTCCAGGAGTACAACACACGCCACCAGCACGACATCCATCTGACACCATATTTCTTGGAGTCCGTGCTAGAGCAATCTCTTCAACCTCGTCGTTTCTCTAACTCAGTCATCGTGCGGCGGGCGAGGTGGGGGTCTGCCGATAGTCGGTTTCCTCCACTGCAGTCCACTTGTAAGGCCAACTCCAACGCACGACCCCAAATGGACCTCCGTTTTGCACTAACTCCAACAATAATTTTGACTAGAAAAGCAAGACCAAAGAAAACAAGAACCACAAGAATACATTTTAGAAGATATCCAACTTCCATAACTGCTCCTGTAACTTGGATTAGTGCCTTCTCGATGCATTCATTGTTGATCCGCGGAGGCTCGATCTTGCGTGCTTCTTTATTCTTAGAGTGTAAAGAAGTAGACGTTGCTTCCTCGCATCTAGTCTCATGTCTAGCCTCTATTCTAGTAGGAGTATCAACAAGTGCACTAGTCTCATCTCTAGCCTCTATGCTAGCTAAAAGTGCTAGAACATCTACTAAATTGCGCTCTATCAATATATCGATGTACTCTTCTTCGAAATACCAAAACTTGCATCCATTCTACACAATAAAATTTTTAAGTTAGCACTACTAGTCTAATCCGAGAGCAGAACCGAAGATTTGGTCGGGTTCTTCCTCCTTTTGCCGACACGTGGGACATCCAGCATCCAGGTCGTGTCATGCAAGAAAATAGAGTGGTAGTTGAAGCCACGTGATGTGCATCTTGGGTTAAACTGTAAATAGAATCTTACTACTCTTGAGTAACTCCAAAAGCAGCCACAAACATCTTTATTGGATTTATTTTTCATCACCAGCACGTCGAGGTGAAAGATGTGCAGGTTCAGTGGGTCCTCTTGCATTTTCACTAACATGTGGGACTGCATATGAGCAAACAAACGATGGGCTCCACGCGTCCGCTGGCTGGCTGAGAAGAGAGATAGAGGAGGGCTGAGCACGGACTCGAGGAAATTTGTTCAATGTAACCAGCACCTCGATATAGGCTCGATGTAGTGGGGTGGCATGGGCCATAACTAGCATTCACGTCTAGCAGTACGACACACGCCACGCACACGAGTCCCATCCGACGCCAATTTTCTTGGAGCCCGTGCTACAGCCATCTCTTCTCCCTCCTGTTTTCTTAGCGATCACGCGGTGCGCGGTGTGGGGGTTTGCCGATAGTCGGTTTGCTCAACTGTGATCCCACTTGTAAGTGAAAATGCAACACCGCACGCATTGCCCCTTGAGCGGCGTGCCGGACCAACTGTGTGGGGGTGCGACGCAAACACGGCAGGCTTTTCCTTTTGAACTTGTAACTTGTAAAATTTGGTTCTGCTCCATGGCATGACTGATAGATAGAAAATAACGATTTTCCCTAGAGTAATGAGAAGTTTGCTTCTGGCGCCGTTCATGCATGGAGTACATACGAAAATTATGAAGTTGATGCGAAAGGTAATATAAATACTAGTAGTACCATATACTACATGGATTTGACAGAAAGATAGAAATACATAAGGATACATCAACGACATCCTCACACCCTAGTGCGTCGGGTCACCAACCGATGTGTGAGGAGCAGCGGCGTTGGCGGCGAGGTCAACGTTCTTCTGAACAATGATGTCCAAGGTTTCCCTATGGTCCAAGAAGGCCAGCGTCCTATCGTCCTCCTCTTGCATGTAGTAGTACTTGTGGATGATTTGCGTGTAGACGTGGGTGTTTATGTTGATGGTGTCTTGATGTGCCAGGCACTGCGCGATGAGCGCGACCTCGAGGTGGACATTCTCCGGCGCAACGGCGGGTAGTCGTAGGGCGACCAGTGCATCGAAGAGGTTGTCACCATAGTGGCCATTGAGGGTGGCGGGCATCATAGAGCCTGGGTGCATCGGCTGGAGGCGTCCGTCAAAGTCGTCCGTGAGCTTCTTGATGAAGGTGAACTTGTCGAGGAAACCAACGAGGACCTCGTCGAACAAGGAGACGAAGCTGTCGTCCAAGCGCCCCCTCGCCCTGGCGGCCTCAAGCAATACCTGGAGACGTTCCTCGGTGCCGGGCTGCAGGCCAGCGTAGTGGACCATCTGGCACAGCCAGCTGATGCTCGCGCTATCGCCTCCATGGGTCTAGCTTAGCTTCTAGCCAACTAATCTTGCGATTCGAGTGATCACTCTTGCCCTTGGTTAGCGTGCGTAGGTGCGTAGGATTTCGTACTACTCCTCGGCCCTCTACTGCACCTGCCTTTGGCTGTGTGATAGGTGGGCCAGCCACCCGTTGGTCTCACGTGTCGTTCACCCAAAGGCAGTTGCAGTAAGTAAATGAATCTGCGTTCCCCTCCGTGCCGGTGCCATATAGTCATCTCACCAGACCTCTAGTTGGGGCCAAACGAGAGAAGTTTGATGTTTACTGGTTTATTGGTCCCCTTTGCATTTTGCGCCAAGTTTTGACCTTTGATTTAACTAATAGAATGTTAATGCATGTAAACAAAAATGTTGTGTAAGTCACCTTACGAAAACCAAATAATCCCAAACACTTAGGCATGGTACATTAACTCCCTCCTCGTTTCTTATTTTGTGACATATCAACCAATGGGAGATGTGGGCTATGCATGCTTTCAATGACTTGAGACTACCAACCATGACATGCGGTGTTTAGTTCATTGCATGTAATCCTATTAATTAGCAAAAATACATTAAGTTCTCTCTCCGATAGGAATAAAAAAATACACCATGTATTTATTTACGTACAGAGGGAGTAGTACATTTTTTGTGACATGCATTACTAGATATTGCTAGTCAAATACTAAAATCCAGATGGACGTGGTAGTACTCCTAAATCCAGACGGTGGTGGTACTAGTACTATTAGTAGTACTACCAATGTAGTAGGAGTACTAGCACTGTACTACCCGTTGGTCAAATTATTACGTGTTGCTTCTCACAGTGAAGTGACAAGACCCTGCGCCGGACATGACACCTGAGTATAGGCGCCGTGTTTGGCATACCATAGTCAGCCTCACCGTCTGCAGTCACTATCATCATGGCTGTAGAGCCAGCCTGCTTACAGCTAGCCCTGTTCGACATAATTTCCCGTGCGTAGATGCCCGTGCATTGCATAGAACAGCAAGATTGGGGGTGGACGACGCCGGCAGCGGCCATCGCGCCAGATTTTCCACGGCCTTATAGATGTGGTGGGGAGGAGATAAGACTGATTGTGAGAGATAAGGAGTTTTTGTAAATAGGGAACAAGTGCGGGCATCTTTTTACAAAAATGGAGAAGTTTGGTTTGTATGCGTCAGATCTAGATCCGACGGCTATTAGTGAAAGATCGGAGGCACAATATCATCACAAACTCAGGACCTGTTTGATTTGAAGGATTTTGAAAACGCAGGAATAGGACACGACAATATAACAAGTTTCAAACTGATATTACAAATGTTAGGAGTAATGCTACACCTACGAAGAGGGAATTACTACGAAGTTTATGTAAGAACTTTTCTTACTTTAGGTGGA
The DNA here is from genome assembly GCF_018294505.1 of Triticum aestivum. Lineage (NCBI taxonomy): Eukaryota > Viridiplantae > Streptophyta > Magnoliopsida > Poales > Poaceae > Triticum > Triticum aestivum. The sequence continues at coordinate 67,743,299 of NC_057801.1, forward strand.
TGCAGCATTATCATACAAACTAAAATACACCGCCCTGACAAGTCACTAATGGGCAAATAAGTTTTCGAGTCTCTGGCCACTTGATGTTTCAAAAACAAATTCAGCTTCTGTGGAGACTTTGTTATCCACTGCAATATGATTTGGTCTTCTCTCAATCACACGGCGAGACTATTTTTTGAATACAAACTTTAACTTAATTAGGAAAAATGATGCCCATTGTATAATCAGACCAAGGCAATGATGCACCTAATGTTGGCCAATCAATAGTACAGTACTACTTTTCTGAAGTCCATGAAGTGACTATCCAATCTTTCTGTGTCTATTTTCAAATGGCACTGCAAGTAGTGACTATACTATTCTCTTGTGCAGTTCAACCAAAATTGCGGTCACTTTGTTTGTTTGGCAAATAGCAACGGGCAGACATCTCTGTCTGCACAAATATCAAGCAGCTAGTGAACATATATGACACCTTGTATTTTCGGTTTAAACATGTCTCTTCTGCTTAGCAAAGTCATGTTCTGCACTGGACAATTTGATACAATTATGTTTTGCCCTGGACAATTTCATACTGAATTGATTTGCTGGTTCAGAGAAGAAATATAGCACCTATTCTTCATTAGACCAAGGATATCCATGTTCGCAGTGATGGAAGAGGTGAAATCGATACAACCGAAATTGTGCATCCAATCATTGAATCATGTCCTGCACCTCCAATGTAGGTCCACCTGCCAATAAATTCACATGCAAACCACTAGTATTACTATCTAATGACAGTACAAAAAGAGTAGCAAGATAGTAGCAAATCATGTACCTTTGTAATGAACAGCTCATAGTGCCACCAATTGGATATAAAGGTTTGGAAGAAATCATGCTCCTAATGTTGAACCAGTTGGACTTTTTGTGCAATTCCACTAAAATCGAGCATCCCTGTTTGCATAGATATTGAAAGTGTGATTACTTTAAAAACGACACTAGTTGAAGCATAGACTCACAAATATAAGCATTCCAATTTCTTAAAGGAAAAGGTAGCAAGACTGCTTCTAACCACCTGTTTCAAGGAATAAATAAGGCAACAACGGCTGATGTCAGAAAGGCATATATACTTCTTTTTGAAAGAATGATCGACTCTTGACCTTTCCTCTTCTTTTAAGAATATTTTGTGCAGTTCAACTAAAATAAAATGCCATCACCGCCTTGAAAATTCAGTGACATTGTACAAAAGGAAATGACTTGACATTACATCATGATATCAGGTATGTAGTCGACAGGCATTAGAGACAAACATACAAACCTCCTCCGATAACATAATGAACATTAATTTTAACAAAGGTGTGACTAGCTTTACCGGGGTAATTTGAGTGAACTCTACACCCTCTGTTCCTTAATATAAGACGTTTTCGCGGTTCAATTTACAGTACCCAAATGTTTTGTATTTAGAAGAACAGGTAGTAGTTTTCTTGAGCACATATCTGGGAAAGCTTGCCACACTTTATTTATGTCCATATGCTAATGCTACACCATTCGAATACTACAAATATACACTAATCCAGTGGCTAGTGCAATAGTAGAGTAGTTAGTTTATTATAGCGTATAGTACAATGGTTTTACTGAACATATTTCAATAAACTCTAGCACTGGAAGATTTCTATAAGAATTAACAATACAAAATGTAAAGGTAACAAGTTTCAGCATTGGTATACTAGCTATACATGAGCATTAAACCAAATATAAAAGTCTGAAGGTAACTAGCATTATTAACAAATGACAGTATAAAAAAATTGCAAACCATGTACCTCCAAGGTAAATATCATTTTGAACTTGTGGGGACCTAAAAAATTGCTATCCCAATCTTGATAATCGATCAAACATAAAAACTTGTTCGAACGAATTAAGAGAACAGCCGGAGGACGAGGTGCCCACTCTTGACCTTTCCTCTGTTCTTCATAATTTTTTGTGCAGTTTAACCAAAATAAAATGACATCAGCGCCTTGGCATTTTGGTGACACTGTACAAAAAAATTAACTTATCTCACGAAAGTGAGGGATGTAATCTATAAGCATTAACAGTGCAAAAATCTGAAGGTAGTAACAAGTTTCATCGTTGGTATACTGGCTGTGCAACATCATTAGAATGCCTTAGATGAAAATACTTTAATACATCCACAATCAACAGCTAACGCTGAAATAATCCAGTGACATTAAATGGCATTGCTTAAATTTATCGGTGGCATTAGACTGAGTGCTGCATTAGTTAAATGTGGCATCACTTTAGCCGTAGCATTGCTTGACTTGACTGCTGGCGTTATACTAACAGCAAAAAAGTGGCAATAAGAGCATGGGAGGCCCATTCGGACAGTGGGAGCACTAGTACGATGTACCTCCACGGACGTAGAGTGGTGAGGGAAGTATGGTTGCCCAGAGCAACAAATATCCAGGCAGCATATGTGGATTACGTCCCATTTTTGTTCTCTTTTGCCACCTTTTTCCTATGTGAGGACAACAAACCGATCGACCTGTTCATTCTCTATTGCATTGTCATGCCTTTCTACCCTTCTTCAACCAAGAGACACGAGACTCGTTTCTTAGCTACTGATTTTCCCCTTTTCAACCTAGATGCGGGTTCGATGCCTACTCTCTTCGACAGTACAGTCTCCCTTCCTTTCCTTATTCAACCCAGACATGGATTAGTCTGCATGAAGTAGGGTTTCCTTTAATAGTGCAAATTAAGGTTTTTGTCTGTGTGGCCAGCAGAGCAAAGGATAGCAAATTGGGAAGATGGTGGAGTGGAAAAAGATCCAGATGCAACGACGTGGCAGATGGGGCAATAGAACAAGGGTATGGTTTGAAAAGAGGTAGCATACCTAAGGGTCGGCGGGAAGTGGCTTCGCTCGTGGTCTTCGTCCTCCGCACACACTACGACAATGACCTTGGGGACGGAGGCCATCCCACGCGGGCGCTATGTCTGAGAGGACGGCCTTCTCGTCAGTGCGTGACCTCGCTCGGCGATGACGAGTGCGTCAACGCTGCACGTCCTTTTCTTCCCCGGCGGATCTATGACCACCAGTGAGGAGGGAGAGAGAGGCCGTCTTTTTTAGATCAGGAGAGAGAGGGTGATAGTGTGAGAAGCAAGTGGGCAGCCCTTAGCAAGAAAGCGCGGAAGCTCCAGCCTATATATCTTTTTTATACTACTAGTACTGGAGGTGGAGTAGTGGTAGAGTAGTTTATATTTTCTCTGCATACAGTACCGGTTAATCGTGCTTCAAAACTGAGCGGCACGCCATTAAAAAAATGAAGGTCGATAACTAATGCAGCACCTCAGGCCAACACGGCAGATCGCATTTTGCACGAGAAATTACACACCATGTTTCGTTGACATGTGGTCTAGTTCCAACATGTTAGTGAGATGACGGCGAGTCCTTATCTACTAGTATTTTCAAACGGATGTGTAGGCCAGCGCGCCTCTTGGTGTACCGTGGAAAACTGGCAACCGTCCACTGACTCTTCGCCTTTCCCTCTCGATTTGGAACTGTTGCCACATGCTCTTCCTCTCCCTCCTCCAATTGCCTTCACCCTTCCTTCTGCCATTGTTCGATTGTCTTCTCCATGGAGGGAACAGGCCGGAAACGACCCTGTTATTCTTGCCCCGATCTGAAAGATAACGTGGTGGAGGAACTCATTGATCGGTGCGACATCATCACCTCGGCTAGCATGGCAGGTTCGTTCGAGACCATTCTCGACTCAACTAATAACATCATTACAAGGAACCCAAGGGTCAAGGAGTGGTTTGATCTCCCCTATCTTCTTCACCGTGACCCTGATGACTGGCGTGGGGACGACAGAGGCCTCGCCTTGTGCAAGTTGATGCCGCTTGATAATGATACATATGATGTTAAGATGCCATCGCTTGAGGGTAAGGCTTGGGAAGGCACAAATGGAGATTGGATTGTTTATATTGGGTCCAACTGCGAGTGGGAACTTGTGAATGTGTACACTCGTCACCGGCTTCCACTTCCAAAAATCTCAGCGGACTGCCCAGAGGTGGAGCACACCGGTATTCTACGCACGTTCAAATACGATCATGGTGATTGTCTTCTATGGAAGATAGCAATTTGTTGAGTTCCCAACCGCTCTTGGAATTACAAGAACTATGTAGTTGTTGCTATCTTCACCAAGCTTTGCCGTCCTTCGTGGTTTGACTGGATGGATATTGCTCAAAAATCAGTTTCTATACACGGATGAGTACTGTGATGCAATTCAATACGAGGGCCTTGTGTTTGCTTGCACCACTCATGGCACTGTTTTTGCATGGGATCCTCGTAGTTTCAGTACGTTTGTCTTCCACCATAATTATAATTGTTTCATCCACATGCATGCGGGTTAGCAAGCTTCCCTTTACTAATTAACCATCTTCTTGTGTTTACAAGGTCCTGTGAGCATTCCAAAACCTATACTTGAAATTTTTTATAACCAAGCGGGAGATGACGATGGTGATGATCACGAGCATGAGGATGAGCAGCGCCCATATACTAAGTGGCGCCTGGCAACTGATTCTGATGGATCACCTCTTCTTGTGTGTATACAGCCCACTGCTGATGTTACTACTAAGGAACCAGGTGTAGTCTCCCATGGTCGCACTCTCCGGACCTATTCCAACACCCGTTGAATGGTATTCGGGATGGATACTAGTGTGCTAGCGCCACCACCTTCTCCCTGGTACAGAATTGATAGTCTTGGAGAAAACTCGCTCTTCCTTGGACAAAATTATCCAATGATGGTGAAAGGCGATCCAACTGCTATTGACACAACGTTACTACCATTTATGAGAAACAACTTTATCTATACCTCGGACATTTCGGTGGTCCCCTACCTTGGTACTGATATAGTAGGCCGCTTCAGCCTGGATGATCAGTTCTATGTTGGTCTCGAGATCGACAATGGATGGCCCTTCCCAGAGAATCACTTGTGGTTCAAAGCAAGCGTTTCCAACGCCAAGGATTGATTGAGTTGAAGTTCATTTCATTGCTTGCTATTTGTTGTGTGATGGAAACTTTAGTATTTATAATGTATCCTCGTTGTAAATGTGGGTTGATGACCTGTTGTATGTAATAAAATGATATGCCTGTGATAAACTTACTAAATTTATGAATGGCTTTCGAGTCGCTTCTCTGAGTGAGTGGTGCGACGAGGCAATTTTTTTTTCTGAATACATAATTGTACATACAGTGCAACAGGTTATCGGATGAGGCCAATCAACAATAGTAGTACACTATTTGTACTAGCTTCACATGCTTCGTGCGTCGGGCGGGTGTTTTTACTGTAGCCATATGTTAATGTGTTCGCTGTACGTAACCAGCACCTCGAATCCTCGATACTACTAGTAGGAGTACTATATAAGTAGTAGGAGTAGTAGGGTGGCATGGGCCACAACAAGCATTCACATCCAGGAGTACGACACACGCCACCAGCACGACATCCATCTGACACCATATTTCTTGGAGTCCATTCTAGAGCAATCTCTTCAACCTCGTCATTTCTCTAACTCAGCCATCACACGGCGGGCGAGGTGGGGGTCTGCCAATAGTCGGTTTCCTCCACTGCGGTCCACTTGTAAGGCCAACTCCAACGCATGACCCCAAATGGACCTCCGTTTTGCACTAACTCCAACGATAATTTTGACTAGAAAAGCAAGACCAAAGAAAAAAAGAACCACAAGAATACATTTTAGAAGATATCCAACTTCCATAACTGCTCCTGTAACTTGGATTAGTGCCTTCTCGATGCATTCATTGTTGATCCGTGGAGGCTCGATCTTGCGTGCTTCTTTCTTCTTCGAGTGTAAAGAAGTAGACGTTGCTTCCTCGCATCTAGTCTCATGTCAAGCCTCTATTCTAGTAGGAGTATCAACAAGTGCACAAGTCTCATCTCTAGCCTCTATGCTAGCTAAAAGTGCTAGAACATCTACTAAATTGCGCACTATCAATATATCGATGTACTCTTCTTCCAAATACCAAAACTTGCATCCATTCTACACAATAAAATTGTTAAGTTAGCACAACTAGTCTAATCCGAGAGCACAACCGAAGATTTGGTCGGGTTCTTCCTCCTTTTGCTGACACGTGGGACATCCAGCATCCAGGTCGTGTCATGCAAGAAAATAGAGTGGTAGTTGAAGCCACGTGATGTGCATCTTGGGTTAAACTGTAAATAGAATCTTACTACTCTTGAGTAACTCCAAAAGCAGCCACAAACATCTTTATTGGATTTATTTTTCATCACCAGCACGTCGAGGTGAAAGATGTGCAGGTTCAGTGGGTCTTCTTGCATTTTCACTAACATGTGGGACTGCATATGAGCAAACAAACGATGGGCTCCACGCGTCCGCTGGCTGGCTGAGAAGAGAGATAGAGGAGGGCTGAGCACGGACTCCAGGAAATTTGTTCAATGTAACCAACACCTCGATATAGGCTCGATATAGTGGGGTGGCATGGGCCATAACTAGCATTCACGTCTAGCAGTACGACACACGCCACACACACGAGTCCCATCCGACACCAATTTTCTTGGAGTCCATGCTACAACCATCTCTTCTCCCTCCTGTTTTCTTAGCCATCGCGCGGTGCGTGGTGTGGGGGTTTGCCAATAGTCGGTTTGCTCAACTAGGGTCCCACTTGTAAGTGAAAATGCAACACC
>NC_057801.1:67749997-67750553 GCF_018294505.1 Triticum aestivum
GATTTGGAACTGTTGCCACATGCTCTTCCTCTCCCTCCTCCAATTGCCTTCACCCTTCCTTCTGCCATTGTTCGATTGTCTTCTCCATGGAGGGAACAGGCCGGAAACGACCCTGTTATTCTTGCCCCGATCTGAAAGATAACGTGGTGGAGGAACTCATTGATCGGTGCGACATCATCACCTCGGCTAGCATGGCAGGTTCGTTCGAGACCATTCTCGACTCAACTAATAACATCATTACAAGGAACCCAAGGGTCAAGGAGTGGTTTGATCTCCCCTATCTTCTTCACCGTGACCCTGATGACTGGCGTGGGGACGACAGAGGCCTCGCCTTGTGCAAGTTGATGCCGCTTGATAATGATACATATGATGTTAAGATGCCATCGCTTGAGGGTAAGGCTTGGGAAGGCACAAATGGAGATTGGATTGTTTATATTGGGTCCAACTGCGAGTGGGAACTTGTGAATGTGTACACTCGTCACCGGCTTCCACTTCCAAAAATCTCAGCGGACTGCCCAGAGGTGGAGCACACCGGTATTCTACGCACGTTCAAATA
>NC_057801.1:67750563-67916546 GCF_018294505.1 Triticum aestivum
GAAGATTTGGTCGGGTTCTTCCTCCTTTTGCTGACACGTGGGACATCCAGCATCCAGGTCGTGTCATGCAAGAAAATAGAGTGGTAGTTGAAGCCACGTGATGTGCATCTTGGGTTAAACTGTAAATAGAATCTTACTACTCTTGAGTAACTCCAAAAGCAGCCACAAACATCTTTATTGGATTTATTTTTCATCACCAGCACGTCGAGGTGAAAGATGTGCAGGTTCAGTGGGTCTTCTTGCATTTTCACTAACATGTGGGACTGCATATGAGCAAACAAACGATGGGCTCCACGCGTCCGCTGGCTGGCTGAGAAGAGAGATAGAGGAGGGCTGAGCACGGACTCCAGGAAATTTGTTCAATGTAACCAACACCTCGATATAGGCTCGATATAGTGGGGTGGCATGGGCCATAACTAGCATTCACGTCTAGCAGTACGACACACGCCACACACACGAGTCCCATCCGACACCAATTTTCTTGGAGTCCATGCTACAACCATCTCTTCTCCCTCCTGTTTTCTTAGCCATCGCGCGGTGCGTGGTGTGGGGGTTTGCCAATAGTCGGTTTGCTCAACTAGGGTCCCACTTGTAAGTGAAAATGCAACACCACACGCATTGCCCCTTGAGCAGCGTGCCGGACCAACTGTGTGGGGGTGCGACGCGAACACGGCAGGCTTTTCCTTTTGAACTTGTAACTTGTAAAATTTGGTTCTGCTCCATGGCATGACTGATAGATAGAAAATAACAATTTTCCCTAGAGTAATGAGAAGTTTGCTTCTGGCGCCGTTCATGCATGGAGTACGTACGAAAATTATGAAGTTGATGCGAAAGGTAATATAAATACTAGTAATACAATATACTACATGCATTTGACGGAAAGATAAAAATACATACGGATCCATCAACGACATCCTCACGCCCTAGTGCGCCGGGTCACCAACCGATGTGTGAGGAGCAGCGGCGTTGGCGGCGAGCTCAACGTGCTTCTGAACAATGCTGTCCAAGGTTTCCTTGCGGTCCAAGAAGGCCAGCGTCCTATCGTCCTCCTCTTGCATGTAGTAGTACTTGTGGACGATTTGCGCGTAGACGTGTATGTTTATGTTGATGGTGTCTTGATGTGCCAGGCGCTGCGCGGTGAGCGCGACCTCAAGGTGGACATTCTCCGGCGGGATGGCGGGCAGTCGTAGGGCGACCAGTGCATCGAAGAGGTTGTCACCATAGTGGCCGTTGAGGGTGGCGGGCATCATAGAGCCTGGGCGCGTCGGCTGGAGGCGTCCGTCAAAGTCGTCCATGAGCTTCTTGACGAAGGTGAACTTGTCGAGGAAACCGATGAGGACCTCGTCGAACAAGGAGACGAAGTTGTCGTCCAAGTGGCCCCTCGCCCTGGCGGCCTGAAGCAATACCTGGAGATGTTCCTCGGTGTCGGGCTGCAGGCCAGCGTCGTGGACCATCTGGCACAGCCAGCTGATGCTCGCGCTATCGCCTCCATGGGTCTAGCTTAGCTTCTAGTCAACTGATCTTGCGATTCGAGTGATCACTCTTGCCCTTGGTTAGCGTGCATAGGTGCGTAGGATTTCGTACTACTCCACGGCCCTCTACTGCACCTGCCTTTGGCTATATGATAGGTGGGCCAGCCACCCATTGGGCTCACGTGTCGTTCACCCAAAGGCAGTTGCAGTAAGTAAATGAATCTGCGTCCCCCTCCGTGCCGGTGCCATATAGTCATCTCACCAGACCTCTAGTTGGGGCCAAACGAGAGAAGTTTGATGTTTCCTGGTTTATTGGTCCCCTTTGCATTTTGCGCCATGTTTTGACCTTTGATTTAACTAATAGAATGTTAATGCATGTAAAAAAATGTTGTGTAAGTCAGCTTACGAAAACCAAATAATCCCAAACACTTAGGAACGGTACATTAACTCCCTCCTCGTTTCTTATTTCGTGACATATCAACCAATGGGAGATGTGGGATGTGCATGCTTTCAATGACTTGAGACTACCAAACATGACATGCGGTGTTTAGTTCATTGCATGTACTCCTATTAATTAGCAAAAAGACATTAAGTTCTCTCTCCGATAGGAATAAAAAAATACACCATGTATTTATTTACGTACAGAGGGAGTAGTACATTTTTTGTGACATGCATTACTAGATATTCCTAGTCAAATACTAAAATCCAGATGGACGTGGTAGTACTCCTAAATCCAGACGGTGGTGCTACTAGTACTAGTAGTAGTACTACCAATGTAGTAGGAGTACTAGCACTGTACTACCCGTTGGTCAAATTATTACGTGTTGCTTCTCACAGTGAAGTGACAAGACCCTGCGCCGGAGATGACACCTGAGTATAGGCGCCGTGTTCGGCATACCATTGTCAGCCTCACCATCTGCAGTCACTATCATCATGGCTGTAGAGCTAGCCTGCTTACCACTACCCCTGTTTGACATAATTTCCCGTGCGTAGATGCCCGTGCATTGCACGGAACACAAGGATTGGGGGTGGACGGCGCCGGCAGCGGCCATCGCGCCAGATTTTCCACGGCCTTCTAGATCTGGTGGGGAGGATATAAGACTGATTGTGAGAGATAAGGAGTTGTTTGTAAATAGGGAACAAGTGTGGGCATCTTTTTACAAAAATGGAGATGTTTGGTTTGTATGCGTCAGATCTAGATCCGACGGCTATTAGTGAAAGATCGGAGGCACAACATCATCACCAACTCAAGACCTATTTGATTCGCAGGATTTTGATAACGCAGGAATAGGACACGACAATATTACAAGTTTAAAACCGATATTACAAATGTTAGGAGTAATGCTGCACCTACGAAGAGGGAATTACTAGGAAGTTTATGTAAGAACTTTTGTTACTTTAGGTGGAAGCAACATTATCATACAAACTAAAATCCACCACACTGACAAGTCAACGCTGCACGTCCTTTTCTTCCCCGACGGATCTATGACCACCGGTGAGGAGGGAGAGAGAGGCCGTCTTTTTTAGATCAGGAGAGAGAGGGTGATAGTGTGAGAAGCAAGTGGGCAGCCCTTAGCAAGAAAGCGCGGAAGCTCCAGCCTATATATCTTTTTTATACTACTAGTACTGGAGGTGGAGTAGTGGTAGAGTAGTTTATATTTTCTCTGCATACAATACCGGTTAATCGTGCTTCAAAACTGAGCGGCACGCCATTAAAAAAATGAAGGTCGATAACTAATGCGGCACCTCAGGCCAACACGGCAGATCGCATTTTGCACGAGAAATTACACACCATGTTTCGTTGACATGTGGTCTAGTTCCAACATGTTAGTGAGATGACGGCGAGTCCTTATCTACTAGTATTTTCAAACGAATGTGTAGGCCAGCGCGCCTCGTGGTGTACCATGGAAAACTGGCAACCGTCCACTGACTCTTCGCCTTTCCCTCTTGATTTGGAACTGTTGCCACATGCTCTTCCTCTCCCTCCTCCAATTGCCTTCACCCTTCCTTCTGCCATTGTTCGATTGTCTTCTCCATGGAGGGAACAGGCCGGAAACGACCCTGTTATTCTTGCCCCGATCTGAAAGATAACGTGGTGGAGGAACTCATTGATCGGTGCGACATCATCACCTCGGCTAGCATGGCAGGTTCGTTCGAGACCATTCTCGACTCAACTAATAACATCATTACAAGGAACCCAAGGGTCAAGGAGTGGTTTGATCTCCCCTATCTTCTTCACCGTGACCCTGATGACTGGCGTGGGGACGACAGAGGCCTCGCCTTGTGCAAGTTGATGCCGCTTGATAATGATACATATGATGTTAAGATGCCATCGCTTGAGGGTAAGGCTTGGGAAGGCACAAATGGAGATTGGATTGTTTATATTGGGTCCAACTGCGAGTGGGAACTTGTGAATGTGTACACTCGTCACCGGCTTCCACTTCCAAAAATCTCAGCGGACTGCCCAGAGGTGGAGCACACCGGTATTCTACGCACGTTCAAATATGATCATGGTGATTGTCTTCTATGGAAGATAGCAATTTGTTGAGTTCCCAACCGCTCTTGGAATTACAAGAACTATGTAGTTGTTGCTATCTTCACCAAGCTTTGCCGTCCTTCGTGGTTTGACTGGATGGATATTGCTCAAAAATCAGTTTCTATACACGGATGAGTACTGTGATGCAATTCAATACGAGGGCCTTGTGTTTGCTTGCACCACTCATGGCACTGTTTTTGCATGGGATCCTTGTAGTTTCGGTACGTTTGTCTTCCACCATAATTATAATTGTTTCATCCACATGCATGCGGGTTAGCAAGCTTCCCTTTACTAATTAACCATCTTCTTGTGTTTACAAGGTCCTGTGAGCATTCCAAAACCTATACTTGAAATTTTTTATAACCAAGGGGGAGATGACGATGGTGATGATCACGAGCATGAGGACGAGCAGCGCCCATATACTAAGTGGCGCCTGGCAACTGATTCTGATGGATCACCTCTTCTTGTGTGTATACAACCCACTACAGATGTTACTACTAAGGAAGCAGGTGTAGTCTCCCATGGTTGCACTCTCCGGACCTATTCCAACACCCGTTGAATGGTATTCGGGATGGATACTAGTGTGCTAGCGCCACCACCTTCTCCTTGGTACAGAATTGATAGTCTTGGAGAAAACTCGCTCTTCCTTGGACAAAATTATCCAATGATGGTGAAAGGCGATCCAACTGCTATTGACACAACGTTACTACCATTTATGAGAAACAACTTTATCTATACCTCGGACATTTCGGTGGTCCCCTACCTTGGTACTGATATAGTAGGCCGCTTCAGCCTGGATGATCAGTTCTATGTTGCTCTCGAGATCGACAATGGATGGCCCTTCCCAGAGAATCACTTGTGGTTCAAAGCAAGCGTTTCCAACGCCAAGGATTGGTTGAGTTGAAGTTCATTTCATTGCTTGCTATTTGTTGTGTGATGGAAACTTTAGTATTTATAATGTATCCTCGTTGTAAATGTGGGTTGATGACCTGTTGTATGTAATAAAATGATATGCCTGTGATAAACTTACTAAATTTATGAATGGCTTTCGAGTCGCTTCTCTGAGTGAGTGGTGCGACGAGGCAATTTTTTTTTCTGAATACATAATTGTACATACAGTGCAACAGGTTATCGGATGAGGCCAATCAACAATAGTAGTACACTATTTGTACTAGCTTCACATGCTTCGTGCGTCGGGCGGGTGTTTTTACTGTAGCCATATGTTAATGTGTTCGCTGTACGTAACCAGCACCTCGAATCCTCGATACTACTAGTAGGAGTACTATATAAGTAGTAGGAGTAGTAGGGTGGCATGGGCCACAACAAGCATTCACATCCAGGAGTACGACACACGCCACCAGCACGACATCCATCTGACACCATATTTCTTGGAGTCCATGCTAGAGCAATCTCTTCAACCTCGTCATTTCTCTAACTCAGCCATCACGCGGCGGGCGAGGTGGGGGTCTGCCGATAGTCGGTTTCCTCCACTGCGGTCTACTTGTAAGGCCAACTCCAACGCATGACCCCAAATGGACCTCCGTTTTGCACTACTCCAACGATAATTTTGACTAGAAAAGCAAGACCAAAGAAAAAAAGAACCACAAGAATACATTTTAGAAGATATCCAACTTCCATAACTGCTCCTGTAACTTGGATTAGTGCCTTCTCGATGCATTCATTGTTGATCCGTGGAGGCTCGATCTTGCGTGCTTCTTTCTTCTTCGAGTGTAAAGAAGTAGACGTTGCTTCCTCGCATCTAGTCTCATGTCAAGCCTCTATTCTAGTAGGAGTATCAACAAGTGCACAAGTCTCATCTCTAGCCTCTATGCTAGCTAAAAGTGCTAGAACATCTACTAAATTGCGCACTATCAATATATCGATGTACTCTTCTTCCAAATACCAAAACTTGCATCCATTCTACACAATAAAATTGTTAAGTTAGCACAACTAGTCTAATCCGAGAGCACAACTGAAGATTTGGTCGGGTTCTTCCTCCTTTTGCTGACACGTGGGACATCCAGCATCCAGGTCGTGTCATGCAAGAAAATAGAGTGGTAGTTGAAGCCACGTGATGTGCATCTTGGGTTAAACTGTAAATAGAATCTTACTACTCTTGAGTAACTCCAAAAGCAGCCACAAACATCTTTATTGGATTTATTTTTCATCACCAGCACGTCGAGGTGAAAGATGTGCAGGTTCAGTGGGTCTTCTTGCATTTTCACTAACATGTGGGACTGCATATGAGCAAACAAACGATGGGCTCCACGCGTCCGCTGGCTGGCTGAGAAGAGAGATAGAGGAGGGCTGAGCACGGACTCCAGGAAATTTGTTCAATGTAACCAACACCTCGATATAGGCTCGATATAGTGGGGTGGCATGGGCCATAACTAGCATTCACGTCTAGCAGTACGACACACGCCACACACACGAGTCCCATCCGACACCAATTTTCTTGGAGTCCATGCTACAACCATCTCTTCTCCCTCCTGTTTTCTTAGCCATCGCGCGGTGCGTGGTGTGGGGGTTTGCCAATAGTCGGTTTGCTCAACTAGGGTCCCACTTGTAAGTGAAAATGCAACACCGCACGCATTGCCCCTTGAGCAGCGTGCCGGACCAACTGTGTGGGGGTGCGACGCGAACACGGCAGGCTTTTCCTTTTGAACTTGTAACTTGTAAAATTTGGTTCTGCTCCATGGCATGACTGATAGATAGAAAATAACAATTTTCCCTAGAGTAATGAGAAGTTTGCTTCTGGCGCCGTTCATGCATGGAGTACGTACGAAAATTATGAAGTTGATGCGAAAGGTAATATAAATACTAGTAGTACAATATACTACATGCATTTGACGGAAAGATAAAAATACATACGGATCCATCAACGACATCCTCACGCCCTAGTGCGCCGGGTCACCAACCGATGTGTGAGGAGCAGCGGCGTTGGCGGCGAGCTCAACGTGCTTCTGAACAATGCTGTCCAAGGTTTCCTTGCGGTCCAAGAAGGCCAGCGTCCTATCGTCCTCCTCTTGCATGTAGTAGTACTTGTGGACGATTTGCGCGTAGACGTGTATGTTTATGTTGATGGTGTCTTGATGTGCCAGGCGCTGCGCGGTGAGCGCGACCTCAAGGTGGACATTCTCCGGCGAGATGGCGGGCAGTCGCAGGGCGACCAGTGCATCGAAGAGGTTGTCACCATAGTGGCTGTTGAGGTTGGCGGGCATCATAGAGCCTGGGCGCGTCGGCTGGAGGCGTCCGTCAAAGTCGTCCGTGAGCTTCTTGACGAAGGTGAACTTGTCGAGGAAACCGATGAGGACCTCGTCGAATAAGGAGACGAAGTTGTCGTCCAAGAGGCCCCTCGCCCTGGCGGCCTGAAGCAATACCTGGAGATGTTCCTCGGTGTCGGGCTGCAGGCCAGCATCGTGGACCATCTGGCACAGCCAGCTGATGCTCGCGCTATCGCCTCCATGGGTCTAGCTTAGCTTCTAGTCAACTGATCTTGCGATTCGAGTGATCACTCTTGCCCTTGGTTAGCGTGCATAGGTGCGTAGGATTTCGTACTACTCCACGGCCCTCTACTGCACCTGCCTTTGGCTATATAATAGGTGGGCCAGCCACCCATTGGGCTCACGTGTCGTTCACCCAAAGGCAGTTGCAGTAAGTAAATGAATCTGCGTCCCCCTCCGTGCCGGTGCCATATAGTCATCTCACCAGACCTCTAGTTGGGGCCAAACGAGAGAAGTTTGATGTTTCCTGGTTTATTGGTCCCCTTTGCATTTTGCGCCATGTTTTGACCTTTGATTTAACTAATAGAATGTTAATGCATGTAAAAAAATGTTGTGTAAGTCAGCTTACGAAAACCAAATAATCCCAAACACTTAGGAACGGTACATTAACTCCCTCCTCGTTTCTTATTTCGTGACATATCAACCAATGGGAGATGTGGGATGTGCATGCTTTCAATGACTTGAGACTACCAAACATGACATGCGGTGTTTAGTTCATTGCATGTACTCCTATTAATTAGCAAAAAGACATTAAGTTCTCTCTCCGATAGGAATAAAAAAATACACCATGTATTTATTTACGTACAGAGGGAGTAGTACATTTTTTGTGACATGCATTACTAGATATTGCTAGTCAAATACTAAAATCCAGATGGACGTGGTAGTACTCCTAAATCCAGACGGTGGTGCTACTAGTACTAGTAGTAGTACTACCAATGTAGTAGGAGTACTAGCACTGTACTACCTGTTGGTCAAATTATTACGTGTTGCTTCTCACAGTGAAGTGACAAGACCCTGCGCCGGAGATGACACCTGAGTATAGGCGCCGTGTTCGGCATACCATTGTCAGCCTCACCATCTGCAGTCACTATCATCATGGCTGTAGAGCCAGCCTGCTTACCACTACCCCTGTTTGACATAATTTCCCGTGCGTAGATGCCCGTGCATTGCACGGAACACAAGGATTGGGGGTGGACGGCGCCGGCAGCGGCCATCGCGCCAGATTTTCCACGGCCTTCTAGATCTGGTGGGGAGGATATAAGACTGATTGTGAGAGATAAGGAGTTGTTTGTAAATAGGGAACAAGTGTGGGCATCTTTTTACAAAAATGGAGATGTTTGGTTTGTATGCGTCAGATCTAGATCCGACGGCTATTAGTGAAAGATCGGAGGCACAACATCATCACCAACTCAAGACCTATTTGATTCGCAGGATTTTGATAACACAGGAATAGGACACGACAATATTACAAGTTTAAAACTGATATTACAAATGTTAGGAGTAATGCTGCACCTACGAAGAGGGAATTACTAGGAAGTTTATGTAAGAACTTTTGTTACTTTAGGTGGAAGCAACATTATCATACAAACTAAAATCCACCACACTGACAAGTCACTAATGGGCAAATAAGTTTTCGAGTCTCTGGCCACTTGATGTTTCAAAAACAAATGCAGCTTCTGTGGAGACTTTGTCATTTAGGCTTAGACGCTTGCGGTGATCAACACGCCATTCATTGTTGCACCATAGAACGCCAAACCTCATTACCTTGAGCACACTTGCCTCCAGAACAAAGAACCTAGCCAATTTAATCTCAGATGTATTGCTTCGGTAGTCAATCAAATCTATTTCTGTAAGATGGAGATCAAGGCATTCGATGAGATTGTTATAGTGCAACACATTTTTCACTTTCGGGTCTTTTTTTATCTGCAAAAGAAGAGAACATATTAGAGCAGCCGGCTATATAAGATTGTTGTGTCATCAAGAGGTACCAATTTCATTCGCTCATACGATAGGGTTGGCTAGCTAGTGATATTTTTAACTCTCTCTCTCTCTGCCTCTCTCTCTCTCTATCTATCTCTCTCTTTCTATTTCGTCTCATTTAACTAGGAGCACGTGAAGAGCTTGGGCATTTGTTGCCTTCCACTATGTGGCCAATGCCATATTTCACAAAAGTATGCCACATAATACGCATCGATGTCAAATCAAAACATTTTGGCACCGCTCTCGCGATGTGAGAGAGTTGGCACCGCTGTGCACACAGACCCACATGTATAAACAAATTAATCAAACCAACTACACCAGCCTATCACTCTCCCAAACAAGTGTTTTTATTGCCTCAGTCCTCTCTCTCTCCCATGTAGTGTTTTTTCATTGCATGAGTTAATTTGACATCGGAGTAAAGTAGGTGATCCGGATTGGGGCACCAGGTGAGCAATGGAGGGCATTGATGCCAAATGCATCACAAGTGAATTTGGCACGTGTTTTGGCCTACATAGCCCACTTTTGTACTCCCTCCGTCCCAAAATTCTTGTCTTAAATTTGTCTAAATATGGATGTATCAAGTTACATTTTAGTGTTCGATACATCTATATCTAAACAAATGTAAGACAAGAATTTTGGGACGGAGGGAATACTACCTCGTATTTAGTATAAAATTTTAACCATAGATTTACCTAAGAAAATGCCAATGCATGTCACTAAAAATTACACTATTTGAAATTATGTTCAAATAGGAATCCGGCGGTATAGTTCTTCGTGACATGCATTAACATTTAGTAAACCAGGACGGAGGTAGTACTTGCTCTTAGGGTAACCATCGAGTTACTGGAGTAGTCTAAGTTACTTTCCACTATGACTAGCCTACGCTACTATAGTAGTACAGCATAAAAATGATGCAGGTGATCACGTGAGAAAAAAATACTAAAAACATTTCTTTCGGTGCAGTGCGGAGATGCAGTTTTGAACACTACACTTGTCATCCTAATTTGGGAAAATTACGAAAAAAATGAGCTACGTTGTGATTACCGTTTCCTAATAGGAAAGAAGTTTCACCAAGATGAGTAGCTTCTTCGTGCACGGAAAGCACGTAAGGAATCCAACAACTTGATCCAGATTGGGGCCAATAGATTTTAGTGTCAAGATCTTCACTATGCGCATGGACTGGGTCAAACTTGTGGGAATCATTTTCTGGAAGATGGTCGTAAATACATCAAGAAGAAATTTAAAAATGTGAATTTCAAGAAGACGGAGAAGAACATGAGTATTGTACTTGAACGATTATGGATCCAATAAAGAGTTCGGAGAATTTGGCAGACGAGTACACCAACACTATCAATTTTGGCGCGTCAATGACCCTGATTTTTGTTGGACCTTCTAGATACGATACAAGCAATCTCTCATGGAATGGCATATTCTCAATGACCATAACGTGGAACAACTGGAGTGATCTCTTCCCAATTGTGGATCTGCTCAAGACGAAGGTACTCGAGCGAAGTACAGCTGCGGAGCAAGTGCTCCATAGCCTTCTTCGAGATGACAACGTCGAAGTGGTCGAGCTGCTTGAGTTGAGGGAGAAGAAGGGCGGGCGCGAAATTAATCTGGGGAAGATAGCAGGAGCTGAAGCTGGCGCGGCACAGCCTTGGCATGAGGCGGAGCACGGATGGCGGCAGAGAGCGACATCGTCCAGGGTCAAAGCTGAGCTCCTCGAGCTGATCTAGGGTGGGGGATAAGAACCACTCATCGAACTTGGGTTGGACCTTGCAGTTGGTACTGAACATGTGGATGTGAAGGCGTCTGGCTGGCCCAGGGTGCGATGAATGGATCTTGGAGACTTAGGCCATGCGTTTGCAATCCCCGTCGCAGGGGAAGCTATCGATGGTGAGGTTGAGGGGGACACGGCGCCAGAGGGGCCGCCACCGCCAGGAGAGCAGGGTGGTCCGCACGACAGATTTGGTGGGGAGGAGGCCCATCATGACGAGCAGCATGTCGTCGTGGAGGCTGCTGATGAAGTCCAGGCTCTCCGGATGCGGTTTTGGCTCGAGCCGCATTAGCTTGTTGGCTGCCTCGCCGTCCATCTCAACCGACGGCGATGCCGGTGTACACGTTTGCTGGTGTGTGTTGTGTGCTGGGTGTGCGCGAGTGCGTCCTTCTGCGCATGCCGCCGCGCAGTGGTGAATTGTGGGCGAGTGCGTCCTTCATGCGCAAGAAGTGTGTCCTCAATGCGCCCTCAATTTACTAGCGTGCGGGGTGCTACCCCGAGTGGTTTCAACTTTGTTTACTTCACCGCGTGTCAGATGGGTGTCTAGTTTACTTATTTTCACCCACTGCCACAGGGGCCAGCACAGGAAGATACAGAACACGAGCTAACAAGGCATCATGTGGACTGGTTGACCGGTCAACTAAACAATATATGGAGCTATACGCTGACACAGTGAGTATACAAATCGTCGGTATAGGGAGTTCGAGAGAGAGGGGAGGCCCGTGAGAGATAGCAGAGAGAGAGAGATTGAAAGCGCTACTCCCTCCGTTCGATAATGTAGTTCCAACATTTTTTTAAAGTCAAACTTTTGAAACTTTGACCAAGTTTATAAAGAAATTACTTATATCTACAATACCAAAGATAAATGATAGTATGAAGTAAGTACATGTTGTGATGAATCTAATGATCGTTCCAGATGTAAATGTTTTTCTCCACATATACCTGGTCAAACTT
The DNA here is from genome assembly GCF_018294505.1 of Triticum aestivum. Taxonomy (NCBI): domain Eukaryota; kingdom Viridiplantae; phylum Streptophyta; class Magnoliopsida; order Poales; family Poaceae; genus Triticum; species Triticum aestivum. The sequence goes on from NC_057801.1 coordinate 67,762,567, forward strand.
TTCTGAGGTTTGACTTTTCAAAACATCCATATGCTTATGGATGTGACAGAGTCCCTAACTAGTGAGAGAGAGAGAGAAATAGAAAGAGTGAGTGAAAAAAGTGTGTGTGCATGTGTGAAAGAGACATAGACAACACACGATAAAAGTAGAGAAAAAGCGTGTGTGTCTTTTGCAAACATATCACGCATGCATCTTCGACAACGGAGGAAAGGTGAGAAGATAGTGTAGTATGGTTATTTGGAACCGAGAGAGCAAGACCCCTAGCACGTGGCCAAGAGGGGTCTCACAAACAAGGGAGAGAGGTCGAGAGAGACGTACGGAGAAAATGCAGACATGGGGAGGAGAGAGTGTATGTTTGTCATAGAGAGATCCCATCGAGATCGTGATGGGACTACAAGGGTGGGACATCGAGTGACAAGGTGTGTGCGCGATAGAAGATGCCCCGAGAGATATCGAGATAGATGTATGGATGGAAGGAGACAATACTTGTGTTCCTGATGGCTAGTGAGAGATAATCATACTTAGGAGGGCGGGGGGGAGTGCTTGCGCCTATGATGGAGTGAGGGCTTATGGTACTTAGGGGGGTGCATCTCACATGGAGAGATAACAAGGGTGGAGAGTGTTGGATGGGTCTATATGTATAGTGCGAGCGAGGCATGTGTATATGTGAACCAGGGAGATATAAGGTCAGTTTGGTTTACGTCCTGAGCATATTTTGCCTGGCCTGGGGTTGTGCCTGTATTTCATGCACGATTGTTTGGTTGCTACCCTATGAAAAACAAAGCCCGCCTGGCCTGGATTACCTTGCACTTTAATTAGCCTAGCTGGACTCCAGACACTGCAAGTAGCCTGGCCCAGGCGACCGATTGCGAACGCCTGGCCGTGCCTGGTCGTGCGGCCACGAGGCTAACAGCAGCAAGGATGGATATTAGCATTAAATAATTGCTGCATGGACTGATTGATGGGACGTTGATGCTTTGCCTGGCCTAGGCGTGAACCAAACGCTTAAGCACCACACAAGCCTGGCCAGGCAGAAATATTTTACATCTCACGTCCACACCAGGCAGTACTGGCCATCAAGGCATGAGGGTCAGGTCACGATCCAAACTGACCAATAAAGTTTGAGAGAGATTGAGGAGCCCCGATAAGGCTGAGTGGTGCGTCAGATAGCTGAGAGGGGGAAAGAGATATTCCATCTGCTCGATAATACAGTGCATGTTATTTTTTTGGAAGTCAAACTTTGGAAACTTTGATCAGGTTTACGCAAATGTAATTTATATCTACAATACCAAAGATACATCATACAAAACTACATCTCATGGTGAATCTAATGGTATATGTTTGTCGTTCTAGATGTAATTGTTTTTCTCCATGTACATGGTCAGACTTTGTGATGTTTGACTTTTCAATAAATCTATATGCTATGGACCGAGGAGAGTACCTAAGTCGAGACAGATCAAGTGCGTGTTAAGGAGAATGAGTAAGTGTGCAAAAAGAGTATGTGTGTGAAAGAGAAAGTGATAACAAATGATAAATTAGAGATAGAGTGTGTGTGTTTTTTCGTTTCTTATGCAAACATATCACGCATCCATCTCCGAGATAGAAAAGCGAGGCGAGGAGATACACGAAGATAGCTAGTGTGTGATTTTTTGCAACGGAGAGAGACACCCCTATAGCACATGTCAAATAGAGGCCTGGCCAACAAGGAACAAAGGTCGAGAGGGACACATGGAGGACATGGACACATGGGGAGGGAGAGAGGGTGTGTTTGTGATAGAGAGATCCCCTCGAGATCGTGAGGGGACTATATGGGTGGGAGATCTAGGGAGGTGCGTGCGCGATAGAAAGATGCCCCGAGAGAAATCGAGATAGACCATGCACATGTTTGTGATGGAGACTAAGATTAGCTAGTCATATACATATAGGGGGGACTGCGTGTGCCTACAATTGAGTGAGAGAACATCATACTTGGCTAGCTAGGCATGAGATTGTGTGTGTGCGTGTGAGATGGAGAGAGAATGAGGGAGAGAGATAGAGTTTTAGATGGGCCTATCGAGTGCGAGTGAGATATGCATGTGTATGTGTGACCCGGGTAGATGGAGAGTTTGAGAGAGAGGGGGGAGAGCTCCGAGACGACAAAGTGGTGCGTGAGAGAGTTACGGGCAATGAGCCAAGGAATTTGTGTGTGTACGATGAGTGCACCCAAGGTATCTAGCTTGGACTAGCTAGAGTATCATACATAGTGTGAGAGAGAGACCTATAGATGGAGTATATATGCATGCGAACTAGAAAGACCCCCCCCCCACACACACACAAAAGAGAGAGAGATGGAGAGAAAGGGAGAGGGACCAACAAGGTTTGTGTGTCTGATGCGTGCGACAGAATTGAAGATTGTCAGAGAGAGAGAGAGAGAGAGAGAGAGAGAGATTGAGAGAGAGAGATTGAGAGAGAGCAGGAGTCCAGGAGAGGTGGAGGTCGCATTTTATGCATCAAAGACTGATATAAACCATGTTTTGATATACACTTGCATTCAAATATTTAAATTGGAGAACATGTTGTCTGCAATCCACACATGATCAGATATATGCGTATATCAAACAAGTTCATTAATTTGACTTTCAACATGTTCATGGAGTACTATAATACTGTACAACATGCTACTCGATTGAGGTGTTCAATTTTGGATTTAGTTCACTATTTTAACCTAGTGCATGAGCTATTTCATTGAATCGAGATATTTCATTTTGGGTTTGATTCACGTTTTTGAGTGGGTCAACTATTTGTCATATAGTAAATCGCTAGCAACGAGCATGTAAAAACACATTAATCCCGAGCATCATCTCTCCATCTAAAAAAGAAGTGGCAAGCTAATATTTCAAAATTTGATTCCAATCGACTTGGTAAGGTAGACGTGGATGCTCGTTCTCCCAAAATTTGAACGAACCGTTAAACATCCTCTGTTCGGTGGAATTCGCCCGAGCAAATAAATGGGAGACGCGAAATTACCATCCTATGTGGGACACGCATCAATTAGCCCGTTGTACATCGAGGGTAGGTTCGTAACTTCATCCAAGCGTGCCTTCTCCTCGGCCGAAATGACATGTGCCGAATAATTCATAAACCATGGTCGGCAAAACACACTCTCCACGCCCAAAATAGCTCGCGCCCACTATTTCGAAACACGCTCTCCTCGCCTGAAATCGCTCGCGCCCACTATATTTTAAAACACGCCCTCCTCGCCCGAAATCGCTCCCGCCCGCTATTTGGGGAGAAACAAAGTTACTCTACTATCCCCGACCCTCAGTACACAGACCCAAGCCAAGAAGCCTAAAGGCAGGGGTAGAACTGCAACTCCCCCTCACATTTGAGACAAATGCGTCCGTAAGACATGGTTCCACTCCCCTCCCAATCCCCCCCCCGCATTCATACCTTGTGGGCGCCAAATCACCTTCTCCCCGGGAAGCTCCCTTCTCCCGAACCGCGAAACCTCAGCCCCTCCTCCATGGCGCTCCCACCGCACCAATTTCACAGCCGCCCTCCTCCCTAATGCAAGAGACACTGTCCATTTGCTGTCATGCACTGGGCCGTGTGCCTCTTACTCCGTGCTGCTAGAGCTGCCTTGACGATGATCGTGTGAACCGTACCGGAGCCGATTCACCCCCGCCATTGTTAACGACACTGGAGCGGCTCCAACTTCGGATCTGTCCAGAGTCCAAGCGCTGCTTCCCCGTAGCTGTCGACCGTCGCGACATCACTGTTTCCCTGCCGTCGGTCGCCACCGCAATCGCGCCGGCCTCACCGATTCGGTAGCTGGACCTGCCTACTTCACCATGCCGCCAGATAGGTCGCACTCTCATCTCAAATCACTCTATTTAGGCGTCAGTTGTCTGAATTTTTATTCTGGGCCAATCGATTCCCAATGGGAAGCAGCACCCCTCGAGGCGGCAGAGATCCTAGGCTGCCGGTTGGCTGGTGTCTAACGTAAGGGTGCGGGGCCCCAATTTCGCCACGGAAGCAGTGCTTAGATGGCTATCTTAGAGTTACGTGGGTTGAAGGTACTGCCGCCGCCAGTTCTGGATGACGGGAAGTCTTTGTGGATTGGCCCGGGGGCGGCGCAACCATGGCAGTGCGGTGGGGCGGGGAGCAGGGTTTTGGCTGGGGCCACGGACGGTTGAGGCGGGCTGCTCTGCCATTGGTCGTTGGCTCTTCAGGGAAGATTCCGAATAGTGTCACCTGGGAGGCACATGACGGCCGTCAAGCCATCCGGCGTAGATCAGACATTATTTGTTATCCGCATCTTCAGCCACACCGTCTTCCAACTCACCGCAGCTGCTCCAACAAGGGAAGCATACACTAGAAGGGAGCTATAGTCCCCACTCAACAGTTCCTTGCATCAAATGCGCGTGCCCGACATGGACAGCTACAACAACTGCCGGGCCATCGACAAGTCAGCACATGATGCTCACTCCTATGGATGGCGGCCTGATAGGTTGTACCCTCATCTTACTTGTGTGCAACATTTATGCCTTTGTTATTCATCTAAGCATGGAAAATAGATTATCTCATTTCACTGTATATTCATGCTAATCTCTTACGGGTCTTGTTCAGGAGTTAACGTTGTTCCATAGTTCAGCTAAGATACTTGTTCTTTAGGTAACGTTGTTCCATAGTCATCATCCATCAGCGAATGCTATCCAAGAGGCTGGTGATTATAGTACTATACCACATCTAGTATTACCTATGTTGTTCTTTAATACTTTTGTGTGCCATCTAGTTAATCTCGAGTACAAACGATACATATTTTGTAGCTTTCATCTATGTTCTCCCTTTAGTTTCTGTGACCTGTTGCTGCTAGTTAACCCCAGTCCTACTATTTATGTCGTCTCCTACAGGCACTCATTACATAAATCTAACTACTAGTTGTCAATGATACCCAATATGATGGAACATGTAAAGGCAGTTCTTCAGAAGACTTGTAGAAAGATGATGAATCCTCTTCACCCCACAAGGTCCTTGCTCTAACTTGGCCTGTGATATGGGTAAAACATGCATATAATGTCCTGGAGTGTATCTACTCTGTTGCAATGCTATGTGCTTAACATGCTGATCATGCATGTAAATATGTCATGCCTTCCTGTTTTTCAGTACCTATTCCATTCGTGATAACATGTTTTCAAATTCAAGTACTGTCATTCTACTCTATCGCAATGCCATCTGCTTAATTTGCACATCATGCTTCTAAATAACTTATGCATTGTTATGCATCAGTATGTACTTCGTCTGTCTACCATACCATGTTTTTTTACGTTGAAGTGATGTTCTAGTGCTCTGTTGCAATGCCATCTTAGTTTCCCAATCATACGCGTGTATGTTGCCTTAGTTTTTTTGTATGTATTCTGCTAGCATACAATTTTACATTCAACTAGTGTTTTTTTGTTGTGTTGTCCTGTCGTATCCCTAGCTCTTACACCATACTCCCTCCGTCTGGATTACATGTTGCCGAAATGGATAAAAACGGATGTACCTAGAACTGAAATACGCCTAAACCCATCCATTTATTTCCGGATGGAGGGAATACATGTCAATATGTCATGGCTTTCTATTCTTCAGTACCTATTCCATCTCTTTGCTATAGCATGTTTTATAATTAAAGCACCATTCTTCTATACAAGGCATGCAAGGGGAAGATGACTATGTTAGAATCTGAAGGGTTACAAACAAGGCCTTTGCAAAAGATCCAAACGCCAGGAGATAATAAACCAACTCCAGTTTTTATAGATACTACTCAAGCACACGGAAAACCAACTCCTACTGATAATAAGCAGATTCCAGTGGCCAAAGAACTAGTCGGCTCTAGTCCAGCAAAAATATGTCAACTCCGTTCTAAGAAGCGTGTGCGTATCCTTGAATCATGAAATTTTATATCATGCTGGTCATATTTTCTACATGTTTCTTACCCATCTCTCTTTTAGAAAATAAGGTTAACAGATAGAAGAATTTCTGCACTGGTATCGTATGTGAGGAAAGATTCTTGCAAGAATTCTCTGTGCTCCAATGCAGATGTAAGTACCTGTTGTATATCACTATATTTTTACATCAGCATGTATTTTGTTAATCGGTGTGAATCCAACCTTTATCTGATCTAAATTTAGTTGTAGCGAAATGTATGATTAAAGGCCACAATGTTGATTTTGTAAGGAAAACTGCCTGGTAGTTTTGCATCCTGAGCTGCATGAGTGCACTATCTCATATCAGTGGGTTTGAATACTTTGGTTCTACAGTGGGTTTTTAGTGTTTTTTTACTGTGTTGTCCTGTCGTATCCCTATCTCTTACATCATACTCCCTCCGTCCGAATTACATGTTGCAGAAATGGATAAAACTGGATGTATCTAGAACTGAAATACGCCTAGACCCATCCATTTATGTCCGGATGGAGGGAATACATGTCAATATGTCATGCCTTTCTATTCTTCAGTACATATTGCATCTCTGTTGTAGCATGTTTTATAATTGAAGCACCATTATTTTATATAAGGCATGCAAGGGGAAGACGGCAATGTTAGAATCTGAAGGGTTACAAACCAGGTCTTTGCAAAAGATCCAAACGCCAGGAGATAATAAACCAACTCCATTTTTCATAGATACTACTCCAGCACAGAGAAACCCAACTCCCACTGATAATAAGAAGATTCCAGTGGCCAAAGAACTAGTCCGCTCTAGTCGAGCAAAAGAATATCAACTCCATTATAAGAAGCGTGTGTGTATCCTCGCATCATGAAATTTTATAGCATTTTGATCATATTTTCTACATGTTTCTTACCCATCTCTCTTTTAGAAAATAAGGTTAAAAGATAGAAGACTTCCTCCATTGGGATCGTATTCGAGGAAAATATCTTGCAGGAATTCTCTGTGCTCCAATGCTGATGTAAGTACCTGTTGTATATCACTATATTTTTACATGAGCATGTATTTTGTTAATCGGCGTGAATCTAACCTTTATCTGATCTAAAATTAGTTTTAGCAAAATGTTAAAGGCGCCAATGTTGATTTTTGTAAAAAAAATTGCCTGGTAGTTTTGCATACTGAGCTGCATGAGTGTACTATCTTATATCATGTACATTACTGAATTGTAGTGCTTCTCTGGTTGCCCATTCATTCACTGTGTCAATGTTGCTTTCATATTACCTTACCTGGCTCATGATAGTTGTGCCATATTGTGTTAATTTGGTGTAGTCTAGTTGCCCAATCATTCGTTGTGTCAATGTTGCTTTCCTATTATCTGACTTGGCCAATGATAGCAATGCTAGTGTGTTAATTTGGTGCAGGCTGCTGAAGATAAGAAGACAAACTCTGAAAACAGCAAGGCAACCCCATTGTTTCTTTCCAATAAATCTAGGCCAGGTAATATGGCAATAACTCATGATTAATCTGTTTGGTTCCCCTCCTAATTTATGTTATGATGCAGTGGTCGAGACACTCTCCACTATCAATAATACAAGCCTGCAAAAATCGCCATCTGAATCTATTCAGTATCCTCTGTCTCGAATGCAATGGAATAAATGTATGTTTGTGAACTAATTAATGATTGAAGCAATGATGGAAATGGTGGATGAATCAGAGGTGCAGAGTCGTGCGTCACAACAACTGATCAATGTTTTCAAAGACAGTGTAGCAAAGCAGCAAGAACTTGCCCACATGCTTATGGGTGTCATTTGTGCTGAGGTTGCAGATTGTGACTGTCGTGGAATTAACACGTCAGATGTCCTCATGAAAGGACTTAGTCGTGGAGCCATCGCGACGGGTTAGCTTGAAGGGGTTAAACTGGACAAGGGACACAAGAGTTTTATACTAGTTCGACCCCTTCGATGAAGGTAAAAGCCTACATCTAGTTGTGATGGAATTGATTGGGTTTTGATGACCAGGGAGCAAATACGCTTTGCCTGAGTCTCCAATTGTTGTCTGTTGTCCCCCAACCGCCGCCGGGTCATCCCTTTATATACATAGGTTGACGCCCGGCCGGTCTACAGAGTCCCGAGGCCGACTCATACAAGTGTCCGGCTCGGTATCTCCTTTCCTAACTTACAATACAAGTTACATAACCATGGCAGTTTACCACTATGGGCCCTAATCCACCTCTGGGCTCCGGGCCTCTAAGCTTCATTAGTAAAGCGCCATCTTCTGGGTCTTCGTGGGCTTCAATATAGTTGAAGGTGAACCGGCCCCTCCTGGGCGGTTTACACTCAGTAGTTATATCCCCAACATTAGGCCACAGATTGATTTGAACCTGTTCATGTCAATCCTCAATACTTAAAGAAATTCTGTGAACATCTCCTTGTATTTCTCGTAAACCGCCATGATGTCTTCTCCTGCAAATTTTGTTAAACCGCTACCATGATGTCATCCTCTGGACACAACAACGGATCATCATGACATCATCTCTATATAAAAGATTAAAAAGATTCCCTTCATTTAATGGTATCCCAAAGATCGAGGCAACAGCTATGCCCTCTTTCGCCACTTCAGGCTCCTCGATCCCCGCGTCCGCCTTTATCCATTTGCCTTATAAATAGGCTCGGGGTCCTTTCTTTTCCCCCCTACCTTGCATCCTCTTCCTCCTCGCGATGCTCAAGCTTTGAAGCTCCGCCGCCGCCCTCAACCTTCGAGCACTGCATCGATAGAGGCTGCTGCATCAACCTGATTGTACCAGAAATCTGCGGCTTTCCTCCGCTATCCCAACGCATCTGGTAAACTTCTCCCTCTCAACCCTAGATCTGTTTTTAGGGTTTCCATGTTCATCCATGTTCATAAGCATTCATCTTTGCTTGCTGCTTTTTTGCTTACTGTTGAAACTAGATGAACTTGTCATCCTTCTCCTGCGGCCAAAGCTGCGACTTTAGTTCACCTTACCGTAGTATCTCCTCCTGCCTTGATAGTTCCCTTCTGGACTTATAGTGTTCTGTCGTCGCCATTTTAGGGCTCAGAATAATTTTCTTACTGAACCACGGTAGATCCAAATTTAGACTGTCATTTTGTGAAACCTATTTCTGCCAACACTTAGTAGATTTTTCAGCTCTTGCTCTTCCACCTAAGTGCGGTTTAACTTTTAGTAGTTGACAATCCGCCATATGCCATTAGCCCTCACTTAAACCGCCATCTTGACTTGAACAAAAATTTCCGGTTTATCTCACATGTATGCTTTGATCAAAGTCCTGGTTTAACACTGATTAGTACATTCAAACCGTCATTCGTAAACCGGCCTTGATTTTTCCTTTACAGTCTGCTTTCCGAGATGACCAAACAATTCTCTGCTTGCAACTGGGTTCCGTCCCAGATCACGAAAACGCAAATTAATGGATACGTTACCACTGGCGCTTTAGCTTCAAAAACGGTCCTTCAGTGGCGAGTCCCTGGCCCTGAGTGCCCTCCTGAACCTCAAGATGGAGAGGTGATTGTATTTATGCAACACTTAGACCGGGGATTCAGCCCGCCCGGATCAAAAAATTTCCGGGATGTCCTTGCGACCTTTCAACTCCATCCACAAGATATTGGACCGAATTCCGTGTCCAATATATGCAATTTTCAAGTGTTCTGTGAAGTTTACCTTCAAGAAGAACCATCCGTGGAGCTTTTTCGGGATTTTTTCCATTTAAACCGCCGCACCGAGTTCTCTGATGGTCCCAACACGGAACTTGGCGGGGTATCAATCCAGAAGAGGAAAGAAGTTGATTTCCCTCATGCAAAACACCACAGCCATCCCAAAGATTGGAAAAAAACTTGGTTTTATTGCCAGAACACTGCCCTTGATGGAGAAAATCCTTTGCAGGGTTACCGTCCTCACCGGCTTAGCAATGGCCACCCGTTACCTCAACGATTAACTGCCAAAGAAGGGCAAACTTATGCACCTCAACTCGCCTAGCTCCGGGCTCTCCTGGCCAAAGGTTTGACTGGTATTGATCTCGTCCGTTGCTGGGTTTCTTTGGGTATTCTGCCTTTAAGTCGCTGCCCTGGATTAATGCATGAATACACTGGCAACGTCAAGGATCCTCAACGATATCATGAAGTGGTGATGAAGGACGATGAAGTTACTGAATCTGTGAAGAAGATGCTTCACGAACCAATCGCCGCCTGCAGCCAAACCAGGCTGCCACCTTTCTACGCCTCCAACAAACCGCCAGCGGTAAAGTTTAACTTGACGATTACTGATCCGCCTCTGCTTTAACAATCTGCTAATACTCCTTTGTTTTAATTTCACGGGCCAACAAATCCTTCTAGAAAAGAAAAACTCAAGACAAACTGGCTAGGGCTCCCCGTGTGAAGACCAAAGCCACAAAGAGAGCTACCAAGAATAAAACCGCCGAGTCTTCTGAACCGCCAGAACATATTGATGAATCGGATCAAGAGGTAGAACTTGACTCCCTTGGTTCCTTTTTCATACACCTTATTGACAATGACTATTCCCAGGATGATGCGGAGGCCAGCCGTGCGGACCATGTTGAGGTAATCTCTCTTTCCTTTGATTCAGATCTTGTGCCGGTTCAAAGATTTCGCCGTGCAGTTCAGAAAGTAAAATACTCTCACCCTCTTGCTTATTTGGATCCGCAATTTTCTTTGAAGACATAGCAAGCTGAAGGGCGTCGCACAAACCGGCATAGTGGCCAGCAAGTCACTTCTTCCGGTTTACCAGATACGCCAACCCGGAAGCATTCTCCAGAGGTTACTTGTTCTCCTAAAATACTTTATCCTTTGAAGGGTTTCTTCCGATGCCCACTCAATCCGTCTGATCCGAATTACCAGGTGTCTTCCAATTCGTCTGGCGGTTCATCAACCACTCAGCTGCCTCCCCTTAAGACTGTCCCTGGGTAAGTATACTGCCCTTTATCTTTTTCCTTCATTTTTCGGTTTACCGTGCTAATGTATGTTTTGATATCGTAGTGCCAAAGCTCGTCTGAGCAAGAAGGCTAAAACCAGTGCCCCTAGTGGTGAAGTTGAACCGGAGAGGGCTCTTGAGGGCACCGGTAGGAATACTGATGTTATGGATGACTCCGCTCCACAAGGCGAGAACACTGAAGCTAATCCACCGGAAGCTGATCCGGTCACACATATTGATCCATCAAGCCCTCATGCTACTCCTTCGAGACCAGTTGCTGATCCACCGAGCCCAGCTGCTAATCCACCAAGTCCAGCCAGGGGTAGCGTCTATCCGCCAAGTCCACCAAAAGGTGATGATGATGATGTTGTTATTACTGGCACGGGTCACACTAGCCCTAGTAATCTGGTTGTTTTGTCCTAACATATTTCCAAGGAGGAATTCACTGCTATGGGCAAGGGGAAAGGGAAGACTAACTTATCCAACTTCATCAACCTTAGTGCCGAGGAACTTCATTCCGGCTTTTTGAACCGCCTTTACACCAGCCGTAACTTTGAAGCCGGTTTGGTGAATCTGATGAAGGAACGTTATGAGGTAATCTTGAACTCTTTGAAATTTACTTTATTATGTATATCTCTTCCATTGTAGCCCCCAAGTGCCGGGTTATCTCTTGAAGATAAACCGGGAATTCTATACAAAGCACACTTCAACTGAGTGGCTCCCAAGGGCCGGTTTGTCTTTTGAAGACAAACCAGAACTGTCTATCCTTGTTAATTGCCTTTACTGATCAAATGTGCATTAGCCCCCAAGTGCCAAGCTTAGTTCCTGGATTGAGCCTTGGGACTTTGAAAATACTCCCTTTTAAAAAGCAATCCACATTAGCCCCCAAGTGCCGAGTGCATAACTTATTATGTGCTTGGGACTTTAACAACTTCCTCTTTTGACATTTGTAGACTGATAAGAATATCAAAGAATCTCAAATCGCCGATCTTCAAGAAAACATCAAGTCCCAGCAAGAAGAGACCTCTAAAGCCAAAGAGGAGCTAAAGGGCGCTTTGACTACCATGGAACAACTGAAGGATGGCTTCAAAACTGAACACACCAACTGGGAAACTGAAAGGGCTGCTCTATTGAAATGGACTGAAGAAGCTGAAGCAGCTCTTAAACCGGTTGAGGAAGAGCTGACTGGGCTGAAGCATCAAGTGAACACTATGACAGCTGCAATTTTTGGTAAGTACTTTATAATAGCCTGATCTGAAGTTTTGTGCAACTCCGCCGGTTTAACATTAAGTTTTTAAACCACCTCAGGTAACCGCATTGCTCATCTAGGCGCAGACATGCGGATGAAGTTGAAGGCAGCATACACTTTGATTGAGCAATTGTATACTGGTGCCCAACGGGTTATCTGTGCAGTCTCATACAACAAACCAGCACCAACATTGATCAAGGACACACTAGTGAGATTATCCATGACGCCGGCTCAGATAGAAGAGGTGAAGCGATCTGCTACCAGGGCTGGCGCTTTACTGGCACTGACTCGGGCCTAAGCATGGATATCTGACTTGGATCCTGTTGATATCGCTAAGGGATTTCCGGATGAGCAAGCAGACGGGTTAGCTTTTGACAATGAAACCCTCAAAGCCCTCACAAAGGAGATGCGTCCGCTGTCGAGTCAATTGGCTGAAGAGGCAAACTTGACCGTTCGTCGATCCTTTTACGATGAAAGGAACCAGCGGGTTGATACGACTGTGGCAGAAGTGCAAAATCTGATCCCTCCAATCCATAAGCACACTTACGCCCCTGATGTTGAACCGTCCAATCTGATAAGTGAAGAAGTTGTATTTCAGGCTCTAACCCGGATTGACTGGACCACCATTGACTTCTAGCCACTGGGTGGAGAGGAGGAGGTTGAACCGACGCCTGAAGATCCATCAACTTCACGTCGTACTGGCAATGAATCTTAATCCGGCCATCGGGTTAATTGGACAGACTTTGTGTGGTGTAAAAACAATCAGCATTTTGGGCCTCATCGCACCTTGTAATAGGCTAGTGAAAGTACTTTTCTCTGTGGTACTGATGCATAGCGTTGTTGATCCGTCATTATATTTGTTGTGCTTAATTATACCTTAATGATTGTCATGCAGTTCTGATATCTGCATAAAAAGAATTGTCCTGGCGGTTTACCGCTGGACGGGTCATAATGCCCAAGATAAAGCCTGGCTAATAACCAAAGCGGAATAAATATGAAATAACTCATACCTGTGATATGAAATCACTTAGTTGGTTTACCAACTTTTATTGTAGTAAGGGTAGAAACCCAAATCTTGAGCTGTTATAACTCTCTCCATGTAATGATGTTATGTAATAAGTCATGCCGGGTTACGATGAACACCAGATGATCAAACCGGCGACATAGAGTCAAAGCCAGGCCGGGTTTATTTAAACACCGATTTGATAAGATGGTTTGACAACTTAGAGTTGAAAGCCAAGCCGGGTTAACAAACACCGGGTTAATATAATGATTGCAAAGCCACACGGGGTCAAGAGACGCCGGTTTAACTCAAAACCTTATCAAAGGAGAGAAAACTTCAAAAAGCAAATAAAACTTGTAGTTGAGGCTTTTCAAGGGCTGCCAGGCCCAAATTCGAGGTTGTTCATGGGCTGCCAGGCCACTGAGTTAAACCATTTGACAAAGCCTTTTAAGATGGGCCTCCAACTAACCAATCATCGTTTTAACTTTGACAAGTTCAGGGTCTGTATAAGATTGGCTTGTCAAACGTTCGGCGGGTCATGCCAGGATTACCTGGATAGGAGTGGCTTACTTGATGAAGGCAGGTTAACCCGGGGTTTTAGGTGAATACACCAGGCTTCCAAGCCGTGGGTCGATTCCCAGCTACAAGGGTCCTTTCAAACTCTTTGTTACTTTACACAAAGAGCCCCCAAGTAACTTTGTGAGCTGTGCTCGTGGGTGCCTATGTTTGAGTTGTGCATAGCATCCAGACTCTCTTTGGCCCCTTGGGTGTGAAGCTGCCAAGTTGTATTGTGGCATGATAGCTGGTTTAAAAGGTAGTACTCCGCTTTGTCAGCTGAAGCCCCCATGTAACTCAAAGGATATTTGAGAAAAAACAGCAGAGGCCCTGCTTATAGCAAGGATGCCGGTTTATTATATTGATCATAATATATACATTGTTGAAATATGTACATAAGAAAAGCTTATGACTCAAGTATAATAAGGCCGAAGGAGAGCTATGTTCCACGGCCGCTGGGTCTCCTCCTCAGAATTGCGTGAGTTGTCTTGAACGTCCATGAGGTAGTATGATCCGTTGTGCAAATTCTTGCTGACCACAAAGGGTCCTTCCCAAGGTGGGGATAACTTGTGCATATCGGTCTGATCTTGGATGAGCTGGAGCACTAAGTCACCTTCTTGAAAGGTTCTTGTCTTAACCCGGCGGCTGTGATAACGCCACAAGTCTTGTTGATAAACCGCCGATCGAGCCAAAGCCATGTCCCGTTTCTCATCTAACAGGTCTAGCGCCTCTTGGCGTGCTTGCTCATTGTCCGCTTCAACATAATTAGCAACCCAGGGCGAGTCATGATGAATATCAATGGGGAGGACGGCCTCAGCCCTGTAAACCATGAAGAAAGATGTATAACCCGTAGATCGGTTTGGGGTGGTGTTTATACTCCATAACACAGATGGTAATTCTTCCACTGAAAAACCCGGCATCCACTTCAAAGGAACCATAAGCCGGGGCTTGATACCCTTCAGGATTTCTTGATTCGCCCTCTCAGCTTGACCACTGGACTGGGCGTGTGCCACGGATGCTAAATCAAGCCGGATGTGCTCTCTCTGACAGAAATCCTCCATCCCACCTTTAGAAAGGTTTGTGCCATTATCTGTGATGAAGCTATGCGGAAAGCCAAAGCGGAAGATAATCTTTTTGAGAAATTGAACCGCCATAGCTGCATCACACTTGCTGACGGGCTCCGATTCAACCCATTTAGTGAACTTATCCACCGCCACCAATAGGTGGGTCTTCTTATCCTTGGAGTGCTTAAAAGGTCCCACCATGTCAAGCCCCCAAGTGGCAAAAGGCCAAGTGATAGGAATCATCCGTAGCTCTTGAGCCAGAACGTGAGCTCGACGTGAAAACTTCTGACAAGCGTCACACCGCTTTACCAGATCCTCTGCATCAGCATGAGATGTCAACCAATAAAACCCATGACGAAAAGCTTTAGCCACCAGGGATTTTGAACCGGCATGGTGACCACAATCGCCTTTATGGATTTCACATAGAATCTCTTGTCCTTCTTGAAGAGAAACACAATGTTGGAATATGCCTGAAACACTGCAATGGTGTAGCTCGCCATTATGAATAACCATGGACTTAGACCGCCTGATTATCTGCCTGGCGAAGACCTCATCATCTGGTAACTCGCCCCGGTTTATATACGCCAAATATGGAACCGTCCAATCCGGAGTGATGTGTAAAGAGGCCACCAATTGGGCCTCCTGATCAGGAACAGCTAAATCCTACTCTGAAGGCAACTTAACAGACGGGTTATGGAGGATATCTAAAAAGGTATTGGGTGGTACCGGTTTACGCTAAGATCCCAGCCGGCTTAGAGCATTTGCAGCTTCGTTTTTGCACCGGTCAATGTGCTCAACCTGATAACCCTTAAAGTGACCTGCCACAATATCCACCTCGCGTCTATAAGCCGCCATGAGTGGATCCTTAGAATCCCAAGTACCAAAAACATGCTGAGCCACCAGATCAGAATCTCCAAAATAGTGAACCCGGCTTAAGTTCATTTCCTTAGACACGCGGAGACCGTGCAGTAAGGCTTCGTACTCAGCTGCATTGTTAGTACAAGGAAACATTAAGCAGAGAACATAACAAATTTTATCACCTCGAGGGGAAGTAAGGACAACTCCAGCCCCCGAGCCTTCCAATTGCCTGGACCCATCAAAGTGAATAGTCCAGTATGTACTATCCGGTTTGTCCTCTGGTGCATGTAACTCAGTCCAATCATTGATGAAGTCAACAAGCGCCTGAGATTTGATGGCGGTTCAAGGCATATACTTCAATCCGTGCGGACCAAGCTCAATTGCCCACTTTGCAACCGGGCCAGTGGCTTCCCTGTTCTGAATTATATCACCCAAGGGAGCGGAACTAACCACTGTGATGGGATGGCCTTGAAAGTATTGCATGAGCTTCCGACTTGCCATAAAAACTCCATATACCAGCTTCTGCCAATGCGGATATCGTTGTTTTGAATCGATCAACACTTCGCTGATATAATAAACTGGCCGTTGAACCGGATATTCCTTCCCAGCCTCCTTACGCTCAACCACAATTTCCACACTGACCGCACGGGCATTGGCAGCCATGTACAATAGCAAGGGCTCCTTATCAACCGGAGCAGCAAGAATAGACGGTTCAACCAACTGCGCTTTAAGTCCTCAAAAGCCGCATTAGCAGCGTCACTCTAGACAAAATCGTCTATCTTTTTCAACATCTGATACAAAGGAATTGCCTTTTGACCCAAACGGCTGACAAACCGGCTAAGGGCTGCAATTCGACCCGCCAGACGCTGAACAAGGGACACGAGAGTTTTATACTAGTTCGGCCCCTTCGATGAAGGTAAAAGCGTACGTCTAGTTGTGATGGAATTGATTGGGTTTCGATGACTAGGGAGCAAGTACACTTTGCATGAGTCTCGAGTTGTTGTCTGTTGTCCCCCAACCGCCGCCGGGTCGTCCCTTTATATACATAGGTTGACGCCCGGCCGGTCTACAGAGTCCCGAGGCCGACTCATACAAGTGTCCGGCTCGGTCTCTCCTTTCCTAACTTACAATACAAGTTACATAACCATGAAGGTTTACCACTATGGTCCCTAATCCGTCTTTGGGCTCCGGGCCTCTAAGCTTCATTAGTAAAGCGCCATCTTCTGGATCTTCGTGGGCTTCAATAAATTGAAGGTGAACCGGCCCCTCCTGGGCGGTTTACACTCAGTAGTTATATCCCCAACAGTGACGTTGTAGCTCGTTAGGTTCTGCTCATTTATTTGCACTGGCATCAATCTTTGATAGCCCAGTGGATGTAATTTCTTGTAATATATGCTGGATGTGCAACGTTTTTTCCTGTATGTCGTACCTTTTCTTGATTGGTTTTGGTCCTTTGCATAATTGCTCGTCGTAATGAGCTCAAATTATCTAATTTGGGCTAAAGACATGTAGGGACTTTAGTGAGCCCATTAAGTTAATGGGCCATTACTAGGCCGAAAGTTAATGGTCGACCCTCTTACCTCCCGGGTCGTTAACATGCCGACATCAAAGCGGGCAACAGGTGGGCCCAATTGATTTCACGGGCCGTTAATAGGTCGTTACTAAGTTTGGGCTACATATGTCCCAACTATACTGTAGGCCTTTAGCAGGCCGAAAGAGACAGCGGGCTTGTACTGGACCATGAAGAGCATGGGTCGCTAAGAGGCCGAAAGTCAGATTGTATTGTAAATGGCCCAACTGTGTTGTGGGCCTTTAGCAGGCCGAAAGACAAACCGGGCTGGTATTGGACCATGAAAGGCATGGGCCGTTAAAAGGCCAAAACTAAGGTCCGACTGCAGATGGCCCAACTCATTTATGGTCCGGTAACAGGCCGAAAGGCACACATGGCCGGGAATTGGCCCAACACTTAAATGGGTCGCTAAAAGGCCAAAACTCAGGTCCGACTACAAATGGCCCAACTGATTTATGGGCCGTCAACAGGCTGAAAGAGACACCGGGCCGGAAATTGTCCCAACACTTAAATGGGCCGCTAAAAGGCCAAAAGTCAGGTCTGACTACAAATGGCCCATCTGATTTATGGGCCGTCAACAGGCTGAAAGACACATCGGGCCGGAAATTAGCCCAACATTTAAATGGGTCGCTAAAAGGCCGAAAGATGTACATCCTAAAAATTGGCCCATCCATTGAATGGGTCGTTAACATGCCGAAATCTCGTCGGGCCAATATTGAGCCCAAATATATAGTGGGTTGTTAACGGGCTCGAACTGACGATGGGCTGCAATGGTGTCAAATCTTTAATGGGCCGAATTCGCACATCTCGTATGGGCCGTGCGCTTAAATGGACCTGACACAAGTAGCCCTTATATGGGCCGGCCTGCTAATTTTTACTGGGTCGACCTTTTTAACCGGATTATGCCACTGTTGGGTCATGCCACGTGTCGACCTATCATAGGCGCTTCCTGTCCAATGAGTGGATGACATCTGTCCCAACGGTGAGCCAACACATGTTTCCTGCGGCCAATGATGATTTTACACGTGGAAAATCCCCATTGGTCCAGGGTGTTAACGGGTTATCAGATCCAAAACCGGACCCGATAGCTTAACGGCATTCCGTTACGGTGGATGCCACGTGTCGGTCACCCTTGAAGAAAGCACTTCTGGACACGCGATTTATCGTCATGGAAGTGGACGCTTTCGTGATGATAATTTTGGTAATGTCATGGAACACTTCTACGATAACACAGGTATGACTATATTGATTCTGTCATAAAATCGTCATGGATCTACATGCATGACAAAAAACGCGACCTACTGTGACAAACACGTATCATCACGGAAGTGTATTTTTTTGTAGTGTTTACCCTAGCAACTAAATTCGTATCCATTTTGTACTCCTATACAAATCTTTATAAATCATTCTATGTGTTTTTATATATCTTCAAAAGCATGACAAAGATGTATTCCACTTTCATATATGAATATGATTTACAAATGTCGAAAGTCGAATTCAGAAACTAGAATCCAGTTTTCGTGAATTCGAATATTCGAAACCACTTTATGTCCAACTCAAGTGTCACATGCAGCATAATGTATACTCCCATTTAGATATGTACATAAGCGATGTATCAAGATTCAAATACCGAGTCAATCAACCAATAATATACAAAACTAACAGACATATGAACACTTATAGAGTATATGGAACAATAATATCAACTAACATACATAAGCCAGGCCACTGTACATTTTTTGCTAGAAGCGCATCCTTTTTTAGCGAAGCTAGTACAACATCTTGGCCCTTTCAGATGTGTGCCACTCAAGGACCATCTATACTATTATTATTGTTGAATGCACATTCAGCCCGGTTGGCATATTTGTAGGTCTGGCACAGCAATCAAAATGACATGTCTCGGGGTCCTATAAGTTAATACAGACTTGTGCTAAAAAACTTACAAACTAAAAAACTAAAAACAATTATTACATGATCTCTAAAACAAATGGTTTGATCGATTAGATGAACAAACAACACAAAGGTTATTCAACGATGGAAAGAACATTTCACCTATGATTTACCAAGTGGGAATTTAATTTCCTTTTTTCCTTTAGGACCTTAAGAATGTGGTCAGTATCAGCTTGCTTTGTTTTGAAATCCACCAAATATTTAATGGTTGTCTTGAGTACTGCTTGTGATTGTGTTGTTTGCTTCCTCGACATGTCAACTTCATCTCTAAGTACAGAAGCAGAATCTCTTTCTACCAATAGTTTAGCCTCTAGAGCATCAGCAATTGGCAATTCATGATGCACGATTGGGCCGGTGCCACTGTTGTGGGATGATACAACGTCCATGGGGACCTCGCTCTTTGATCTTGGGCTAACCTATTTTGCCTTTAAAGTTCCGATTGGATTCCGAAAAGTTGAAGTTCGCAAAACATCTCAACTGGGAGTTATAACAACAAACCAGTTAAACAAACAAGGAATTAAAGAGTTTCAGTTGGATGATGAAAAGTAGTTATTACCATCATGGTAACCGGTTGCAGTAGCAAAGGAGTTAAACAAACAAGTTTTGCAAAAGGTACCTGTTGTGGCATTGGAGTTCTCTTGGATCCCAAAAAGTTGAGTAGCCAGTAACGTGATCAGAGCAATCGATTACAGCAACAAAGCAGTTAAACAAACAAGTTTTGCAAAAGGAACCTGTTGTGGTATTGGAGTTTTTCTTGGATCCTGAAAAGCTGAGTAGTCAGTATAACTTGATTAGAGCAACAAGTTACAACAACAAACCTGTTACACAAATATATTTTTGAAAATATACCTAATGTGCAATTGGACTTCCAATTGGATCCTGAAAACTTGAAGTTGATAAGATGATTACAGCAGCAAGTTACAGCAACAAACCAGGTAAACAAGGAAGTTTCTGAAAACATACCTGTTGTGCCAATGGAGTTTCAGTTGGATCCTGCAAACTGAATGTTAGCAATCATAAATAAAGTGTTGCAAGATACATAAGAAACTAACATCAAACTAGTAAAACTAATCAGTTTTGGCAATGTATTTAATTACACATGAGCTAGTAAAACTAAAAATTCTTGGCAACGTATTAAAGTAACAAGTCGGTACCGTTTACCAGCAACACAGACATCTGTAAATTTCTTTGATGTAAGCAAAATGATTCCAAAACACACACACACATATAATATATATATATATATATATATATATATATATATATATTTAAAAGACGGTGACTGTCATATAAACCTGACAATTGTCTATCTATGAACATGCAAACATTACTAGTGCTACAAGTGATAACAGCAAATCATTTAAACAAACAGGGTATCAGAACATAAATTACACGTGAATTCTGCTGCACCCTAAAAGTACATATGACCAGCTATCTACGTGCTTAAGTAGCTATTTAAGTTCAGGAAAACAAGAAATTCTAAACAGTAAGTATCAAACACAGAGGTAGGCGTAGTCTATAATAGGACTAACAGGCTATGGCATCATGTAATTAGTAGCAAGCTAAATTAAGCCAAACAACATAATTGAACAATTTTTCATTAAGTGGCTAACTAAAATTCCGAGAAGCAGGTAATTGAACTTATGCTACCTCTTTGTACATGCACACTGCAACTTCTTTTTCACTTGCAAGGTTCTACGAAGTAGTACATGCATCAATTGCTTGGATACGCAGTCCCAATACTTATTTCTTGCAACACTGCATTGGTAAGTTGAATGGTTAGCCTGATAAGATGGTGCCTCCTTGATATCAAATATGAGGACGGGTTGTCATACTAGTTGTAGCCACACAAATCACACTAGCTTTTACTGTATATTTCATGCGATTACATTTGGCAAATCGAGATCTAAGCAATCTACAATAGGATGAAAAGACTGGCATCCTTCAAATTATTGGCGAACTCAGTTCATAGAAACAAGTAATTCAACCATTCCATGGGTAAATCAAAATCGCCATTGGAATATTTTTCACTTCCTCAATCATACACGCAAAAAGGGGCGACGCCACCGTAGGGGCTGGTGTGGGCGGCCGCCTCGGGTGGCTCGAAAGTGTGCACCTAGTTTGAGTCGCCCAGGTTGGCCCATGCTAGTTTTGTTCGTCCCAACGCACGAGCAGGCAATGTAAAAAATGAAGAAAACTGTTTCAATTTGGATGGGCCAATAACTTAAGTGCAAGGCATGCCCTATTGCAGGCTCGCGGCTCAAACGAGTGCCTCCCATATTGATCGACAACAGGAAAAATCCCAATTTGTTCGCTCTAGCCTCCAGTCCGGTTCGCTCCTAACCTAGCCGCCGTTGGACAGACCGACATAGCACTTCCTCGTGCCCTTGTTGGACGCCGGTCGCCGGGCTTCAAGTGAATGGAAGGACAAGAAGATGAAGATCTAACCCTGGGTGTAGCCTGCGTGGGAGGCAACGGCGGCAACACGGGCATGGCATCGAGCGTGCACAAACGGACAGTCGCATCACGCAAGAGCAGCATGCGCAACTAGCAGGTACATCACATCCCTGATTATATCTAATTCAAAATGTTCAATTTCTGGCCATTAGTTAAACCTGACGGTGTTGTAAAACTGCTTGTATGTAGGGAATCTATGAGAAAACGAAACCAATTTCTGCTTATTTTATAACTCCCCCAATCAATACTGAACTGATTGAACCTGATGTATCTAATCAAGTTTCCGGTGCAAACATACAAGCTCATGTTATTCTTGAGCCTGAAGTGTCTAATGAACAGACTACTAATGAAGGATTTGTTGGAAACATTTTACATGCTCCTGGTGATGAACATATAGTATCTAATGAGGGATGTAATGCAAGCATTTTGCAAGCTCCCATTAAAGGATTTAGTGTCTAATGATGATCTACTATGTTGATAGAGACATAGAGATTTGTAGGCATTGATGACAAGAAAATTATAGTACATGTTCATGGTTTGAGGAAACGTCGAAGCCATCTACCAGAAAGTCCCCGTATCATGACAACGTAGCATAAATACTTTTCTAATCTCTTGTTTGAAACTATTGGCATACTTGTGCAAGATAGATATATTGATATGCAGTTTGCGCACTGGTATAGGTGCAATTACACTTTGATATTTTCGGCCAGAGAACGAGTAATTCAAGCAGGTACAGATCATGTTAGTAGTCCTTGTACACCATGTTGCATTTTGTGTTTTTTGGTGCTTACATCATTTAGTGTTTTATAATCTGGAACTACTTTGGATCATTAGCTAGTTTTCAAAGTGCATGTAGCTTTACATTTCTCAAGTTATGTTGATTTCCGGAGTGCAAGTGCCTTCATATTTTTTAAGTTAATTTTTTTTCCCTGGTAACTTGAATTCGTGGATCCGCCACTTCACACAAATCATACACATAGGCCAGTACGAATTAAATGAAATGCAGGGACTTACGCTAGCTCGTTGTACAAGCTCACTGCAGCTCTACTTGCGGTTGGGATGTTCCATGTACAAGTCCATGTTACCACTTGATTGGATGTGCAGGCCTTGTGCTCCTTGCATCCCCTCTGTATTTTTGACACGACGAATGGTTGATCAAATAAGAGGAATCGACCTTCCTGTTGTACCGGAGGATAGGTACTTACAAGGTTATACCAGTGTGCAGGATGTGTACCAGATCCGGTAGTGCCGTCATGCTTCTCTACAAAATGGTTTTGCTTGTTTCAGATGATATCTCGAGAAGAAATAAGAGTTAAAGTCAGAGTTCCATAGGCATGTAGGCTAAGAGAGCAGTGAAAGGATATCCAAATATCGTCAAAACAGTGCGCAAGGGAGTGATATGTGGATACCTAGTTCGGGCCGGCATTTGGGCATGCTCCCTAGCTAGAGTGTTGGTCACTTTAGAGCCGTTGAGGGTGATGCGCTAGCGTTGGCTGGCTGCGCACGGATCCAGATCTTGAGTGGCAGCGGAGCGCTACCATGCGGTGGACGAGACCATTGCTGAAGCCCCAACAGCCTTGGGGGCAGAGGTGCAACGATGTGCTTGGTGAATTAGCCCTGATAAGGTGGGAGACAGAGCTGGTAAAGCGCACTTGATGCAGTGGAAGTCGGTGCCTGTGAGGCACGTCTATTTGTGGCGGCCGACTTTGTCGGTGGACCACCCGGTGCGGTCGACGATGGTGTAGATGAGGTAGCTCCGGTGCGGTGGTGAAGCGCGACCGTCGTCCTCGTCGTCGTCGTCCTGCACAGAGGTGGGGAAAGAGACGAGATGAGGGGTGATTCAAACTTTGCTTGGATTGGTGGTGAATTAGGTATTTGAGTGCTCTAGGCGAGGAAGGGGACGATGGAGAAGGGAGATTTTGCAGGGCTGGAATTGGGGCCGTGCCAAATATTTCAATTGGAAACATGGAAGCGTGAACTTATTTATTCGTCATTCTTTTGGGGGGTGAGGAGGGGTTGGATGGGTGCTAGCGTCCGTACGACACACGCGACCACCACGACACGACGCTGGTCTGCCTGGTGCGCCTACATTTTGAGAATGCAAACAAATCTTCTTTCATTTGCAAACGAATCTGTATGTATTACCATGCCCGTGTTTTCCTTGCAAATAATTAGTCATTCGAAACGACATACTATAAATTGATTACTGAGGAGTCATTTGAATTAGAGTGTGTGTCACATAGCGATCTCCAATTCTAACATGGATTTCGTATTTCACGGTATCCATGCTACTTTTTTAATACAAATTCATATGTATATGATCAACACCATGGTAGTGAGAAAACTTTGGGTGGATTTAAACATATGACCTAAAAAATAGCACAACAATTGAGTCAGTGTCAACTTTTCCAAACCTAGTATGGCACGAATTTCAAATAATTACGGAAGCCATATGCATGGTCCTCAATTCAAATCTTACAATGTACACTAAATTGAAACGTCGATATAAAGTCTCGTACTATCTACATTCAAATGTTGTTTTTAGCCCCTCCCCCCTCGGCACACACGCTACATAATTCCTGTATCGATCAAGCTTTCTCTCCTAGCCACCTTAGGAAGCTATCGGTTTTCGACACACATTCATTCTTTCTCTCCATTTCTCGATCTCTAACTCTCTCAACTACACAACCCCCCTTTTCCACTCTATTACCAAATGTATCTACCTCACACACCCACCATTGCACTCCATGCCGAGCTCTCTCTCTCTCTCTCCCTCTCTCACACTCTCTTGCTAGATACATGCATTCCCTATCTAGACCCCCCCCTCTCAGGCGCACGCACGCACGTTGTCTATCTAGGTCACTCTCTCGAGACTGTCTCACTATCTAGGCCACACTCGCTCAATCTCGCTCTCTTTATCTAATTCTCGATGAACCTCGCTTTCTTTCACACACAAATGATATATCTCCCTGTTCGTGCCTCGATCGACACACTTTATACTCTCTCACGCAGATTGTCTATCTATGTCAGTCCATCCAAGCCGCCCCACTCTTTCGACCTCATGACGGGCCACGCTCGCTCAATCCCTCTCTCTCTCCCTCTCTCTCTCTCTCTCTCTCTGTGTGTGTGTGTATGTCTTGATTGATCTATATCTTTCTCAGATACAAACGATATATCTCCATGTTTGAGCCCAATTCGACATATTCATATTGACCTAGCTTTAAATAGGTCACTCTCTCCAACCCGTCTCACTCTTTCAATCGCACGATGACCCACACTCGCTCAATCTTTCTCCCTTTATATATGTAATCGATTGACCTTGCTTCCTCCCACGCATAAAATATATCTACATGTCTGTGATTTGATCATATCTCAAGCTCTATCTTACAGCCCTCACCCTTCCCAAAAGCTCAATCGGACAATATCTCTCCAGAGCATATATATCTCTTCAACGAATGCCAGACCACACTCACTTTGTCTCTCTATCTATCCATGTCTTGATTGACCTCGCTTTCTCACGCCCTATCTTCCACACATTGGAGCTACCTATCCATCCCTCGCAGAGCTAAGCTATTTACATTGCGAGGGGGACTCCAACCTTGGATTAATTTGTGAAGGCATTTATTCTGGTGGGTTTAGATTATATTTTCGTAGTACTCGGCCCACAACTACTCCAAACACCATTTCAACCCGCACACCACCCCAATTGATTTCCCTCTGGCTCGGTCATCGCTCTCTCGCACGTTATTTCTCACCTTCAACGTCGCACCATGGTATTTTGTTAAAAACTCTGTTGTTCTCTTTAATTGTTACAAATAAGCTACAAAACTACACACCGATAGTCCACCTATAATGGAACAACTTTTGACCCACAAATTAAAGTGCTACAAACTACACACCGAGGGGTCCACCTGTCATGGAGCAAATTTGGACCCATATAAATTAAAAAATAAAAAGAACGAGGAACGAACATGCGACCAGGGCCTTCAAGCCGCACATTAATAGACAACATAGTACATCAACGTTTGTCGTACCCCCCTTTGTTGATATAATATTTTTATATTACCACAGCCTATTTAATGGATAACATGTTTTAATATCATTTTTGGTACATTTGTTCAGAAAAACATCACCTATATGCCAGTGTCATTTGCATTCATAAAAAATATGTTGGAACGTGCACATCTGAGTTTTAGCTCTTTTGATACCACCATGAATAGTAAACTCTAAAAAAATTCAAAAAAAAAATATGGTGGCAAAGAACGACAAATGTTCTAAGTGTTTGCCAAATTTCATTACGGAACGACATTCGTGGAAGTCGTGGCAAAAAAATAATCTATTTTGGAGTGCTGATTGTTTTTTTTTGCCACGACACCCACGAATGTTATTCCCTAATGAAACTTGGGAGGCACTTTAAACATTTGCCATTCTTTGCCACGGAATTTTTATTGGATTTTTTTTGAAGTTTTTTAGATTTTACTATTCATGGTTGTAGCATAAGAGCTAAAACTCGGATGGGCACTTTCCAAAACTTTTTTCATGAATGCAAATGACACTGACATATAGGTGATGTTTTTCTGAAGATTTTGGCATCTTATTTGCATTTTTCTGATTTAATATGAATTAGTTATGAAGTTTTCAAACTGACGGTCAAATGGTCAAAGGGCAAAAGCATAAAAGGAGTAAAGTGACTTGGACAGAACTGATGACTTTTGGGAATTAGGGTAAAACAGACGAGTGGGACACAACTAGGGGAATAAATCTAATTATCCCTTTTACTAAAAGGAAACGGCGAATACTGATATTTCCTAGAGGTGTACGGAAGTTTGGAACTGTTAGGAATTAATTATGTGGATAATCTCCACGTTGTATTAGAGAGTCGGTTAGCAAACTAACCGACGCGTCTGTCTCTCCCGACTCTCCGAAGCGTTGTGTCTGTTGGACATGTCTCTTCAGGAGATATATAAGTTGTAATCATCAGAGAATCAAATAGACCATTGATTTTGGGTCGCGATAACTGCCACACGTGTGGCAAGAAGGGAGACGCATCACGCGTCTCTAATGTAAACAGATTGCCACGTCATCGCATGCATGCATGCAGGAATTTTTTTTGGATTTTTAGTTTTCAAAATGTTTTATCTCTTAAACGAAAAATTCGATTGATCCCTCGCGATGAGATCTTCGAAACTAGATCCCATGTTGATATGTTTTGATGAAAAAAAATTGGATTAAAAGTTGCCATGTCTATTGCATATGAATTGCCATGATGTTTACACTGAAGTTGCCATGATATGTTTCAGCTATTTTCTTCTACATTTAAAAGTAAATTTTGACATTTACAAAACGGAGAATTAAGAAACTAGACTTGTCATGAACCATAAACTAAAATTGCCATGATACATGCACGTAAAATTGCCATGGTTCATACAAAAAATAATTTTCATGGTTAAAGTACTGGAGTTGCCATCATCAAAATACTAAAATTGCCATGATCTACAAACTAAAATTGCCACACGGCAACTTTAGTTTAAGCCCTATGGCAACTGCAGTGTAAACATCGTGGCAACTTCTGGCAAAAAAAAAAATTCGTCGAAACATATCAACTTGGGGTCTAGTTTTGAAGATCTCGTCAAGGCGGATTTAATGGTGAAAACGGATTTTTAATTCGCTTTTTTATTTAGGAGATACAACATTTTTAAGCCGAAAACCAAAAAAAATTCTGTTGATGTCATCTATTCATACGTGGCAAAGTGAGTGGTGATGAAAGCGTGTGGGCGATGTGCAAACGCCCACACGTGTGCGCGTTAACATTTCCGTTGATTTTAGCAATTGTTTCTTCACACGTTATCAGCACGTGTCTCTCCGCTGAAGAGAAAGGCCGGAGGCGCCGGATGAGGCGCAGTGCGAGGAAGCGGCTGCTCCAACGGTATCCTGACGCGGCCCTCTTCTTCGCTGCGACGGCAGCCGGAGGCAGCGACGCACAACGAGAACCAGCGAAGGATCATCCTCGCCAACTTCTTGCTCCTCGCCGTGGGCATCGGCGTCCATGACGTAGGCACGGAAGGCCGTGATTGGGAAGCGACGGGTGCAGCAGCGGACACCGGCTGCGAGGACGGCGCTCACGTGGTGGCTGCGGCAAGGCAGGCCGGTGCAATACGACGCGCATCGCATCGGAACTCCCTAGGCGAGGGCTCGGTAGAGTATCTCGACGGCAACTTCCTCGCAGGAGTTGGCGGCGGAGGCGCACAGTTTGCCGCTCCGGACTCGTGGACGCCATCCACCATCAGCTTCCAAACGCATAGCGTTCCAGTCCATCCGAGGCAAAGGCATCGGCAGACATGCATGCATTCACTTGCACATAAAGCAATCAGGTGAATAGTAATTTGATTTCCTTTACGTGATTATTAAACAAGGAACTTGCATGGATGTTCATGTCTTCATCGTCGGCCGGCTGGCTGGGACGAGACGCACGACGCCACAAGCGGCGCTAAAGCCTGAGGATTTGGCGAGAGTGCGCGGCGCATGGCGTCGGCGGCGGACGGCGGCGCTACCCTCCCGGACGGAGCAGGCGCCTCGTGCGTGCGGCGACTGGCTGCCATGTGTCGCAATCGGCCAGAGGAAAGGCCAGCGCGACGGCGACCCTCGGCACACGCGGCGTCGGTGGCGCACGTGGATGTGTCATATCCAGCACTGGATGACGGCAGGACAGCGGCGCCGATGCGTAGCAAGCCGGCACGACCGTTGGCGGTGTGGCTTCAGCCATGCACACACGGCTGCCTGTGCCAATGCAGCCCGGCGCGACACAGCACGCGGCGGCCTCGACCCAGCGGCGGCATCGGCTCAACGACTCCATGCGCGTTCGCGCACCCCGGCGGCCGACAGAAGTGGTGGCCTACGGCCACGGCCGTTCACGGCCGGCGTGTGGCAAGGCCAACAATACGGCCTCGTCCGTAAGCAGCGGCGTGAGCCAAAACGAATCCTTCGATTCGTAAACGCGCATGGAAAGGCCATGGAGCCTTATCCTTTCCTAAAGTCTTAGTTCAGCCCTTATAGTTTTACTTATCCACGCCTGAGTGCCTACAATTCTGTGTTAAGCCCCAGGCTTGGTTCAGCATTCAGGATAGGTCTTAAACTCTATCTTAATCAGGGGTAGGTCCTTGATTTTATTGATTATACCTTTGACTCACGGAAACAGTCAAAGAACTTACGGGCTTTATTTGTTTTTGGAGCACATTGGGTATCAACATATATGTTCCGGCAATTTATATATTGCTATATGTTGATTGGTGCACATGTATTTTTTTTACAACATAATTAATTTATTTCGGAGTAAACTAATGGGCATGAAGTTTTCATGCAAAATATGTTGAACATATCCAACAAAGAATTTGCTGAGATTGCCATTAATGACATCTAATTTTTGACTTGGCCATGGATGTCAGGACTAACTTGAAGACCCAGAGTCTCGGTTCTACCATAATCACTTTGGTTAAGTGGGCTTCGTGCTATAGTTGATATAGCAAAGTATGTTGCTTTACACTTCAGCTGGCACCACCTGCACCAGGTTCTCAAAATAGAGTGTGTGATGAAGGAGAATTCTCCAACACTCTGGAACTCCTTAAATTGAGTGAGATGACCAGCAGAGGGTGGTAATTATACATGAAGTGTATATGAAATGGACGCTTGTTTGATGTCATGACTTTGAGTCAGTGGCAACATACAACTCTAATGTGCATCAAATCAACCGAGAGTTAGGATTCTGCAATTGTGCGGTTTTAAATGCCAATCTCATTGATGAAATGTGTTCCCCTTTCAATCCTTTTATGAGGATTTTTGACTGAATAGTTTCCACAATGCTGAAGGAAAATGGAGGCATGATGAGAAGCAGATATGAATGGAGCACAAAATGACGAAAGTCGTTTCTTGGAGAATGACAAAGCTAGCAGCTCTGAAGGTTGCTATGGTGTGGTCATATAACTAACATTGAAAGGAAATATGATACTTTCAAGCATTTGGTGGGTCTGGAAGTGCAATCACTTGGCACGAGAAACAAGGCTCATGGGAAAAGAAATGTTGGAAGCCATACCTAGACTCAGCAAAACGAAGATCCACTACATAGTGTCGATGACATGCTAGTGGACTTCACTACTAGTGAAATACAATGTATCTATTTCTATATGAGCTTAATCATATCTTGAAATTGGTTTCTTTTTCTATAGAAGCCTATTGGAATAATCCAATTGAGAAGAAAATGTGTTAGTAGAAACTAGGTCTACTAACATGATACTAAGGGAGATTAAGTATTTCCAAACTCTTGAGAAGAGTAGTGGAAATAGCGTGACAATTGTTGGTCGTGATAGGGTAATTCTTGGTTCTGGTCAAGCCATAATTGCACTCCCTAGGGGTATTATATGATAATCACGGATGCATTCATGCATCAAGATTCTACTCGTACCTTGCTGAGTTATAAGGATATCCGCAATGGTTTCTTTGTTGAAACTTGTATAGTGAGTGAGGTTGGAAGCCTACTCCTGACTCAACAAAAAGGATTTGAATGAAATCCTAGAGTAAAGGTCTTCACTATCTTTTGGATTAATATACTAAACATACATTAAATTGGATACGCATTTGGCGTACAAGATAATTTTCTAGAATCTAGATAAGTTCAAGATATGGCATGGTTGCCTTGGACTCCCTGGTATTGGGATGATAAGAAAAAGGTAGAGGGTTCTACTACACACAATTTAATGGTGCGAATTTTCCAAATTCATTGGATTATGTATGCACGGTAAGTGTAGATTGGAAAATTGATCACAAGGCCATCATATCTAAAGACAAAGGATGAGCCAGTAGATTTCCTTGTATAGGAGATGCATGTGATCCAATTCAACCATTATATGGAATATTGAGATATTTCATACTGTTTTTGGATGCATCAGCGAGATGGTCCAATGTGTGTCTTACTTCTATATAAGGAACCATGCTTTTACAAAGCTTATCGCTAAAATCATTAATTTGAAAGCAAATCATCGTGAGCACGTGATAAAATCCATCAGAATGGATAATGCTGCGAAATTTAGTTCGTGAGCATTTGATGATTACTGCCTAGATTGAGGCATAACTATGGAGCATATTGGTACTTTGTGTACATACCCAGATTGGTTTTGTGAAATCACTTGTCAAGAGGATAATTTGATAGCAAGATTATTTTGCGAAATCACTTGTTAAGAGGATAAGTTGATAGCAAGGTTGCTCCTACATAATTGTAATTAATCTCCCAACATCTAGTTGGGGACATTGCAGTTTTACGTACTGCATACACAAATTTGATGAACTGCATATTATATGGTCTCCCCGTTGAAGTTAGTATGTGGAAATGAGTAAGTATTTCCCATCTGTGATAATTCGGTTGCGTTGGATACGTATCGATTTCACCACCGCAGCGTACATATATGGGCCCTTATAGAAATTGGGGATCTATGTGAGGTATTATTCTTCGCAATCATAAAGTACTTGTAGTCCTAAGAAGGGGACTTGTTTATGGCCTGGTACGCTGATTGTATTTTGATCAGGACATTTTACGGCATTAGGGGGAGATATGTACCATACTGAATGCCAGAAAGTAGATGAGATGTGAACAGACAGCTAGTCCTTTGGTCCACGTACGAATGAGTCTGAACTGGAGGTTCAGAAGATTATGAATTTGCAAAGTATCACAAATAATCTGCCAGTTGCATTTATGTGACGCCCCCGATTCAATCGTACACTAATCATTCACGTAAACGTGTATGATCAAGATCAGGGACTCAAGGGAAGATATCACAACACAACTCTAAAAACCTAAATAAGCCATACAAGCATCATATTACAAGCCAGAGGCCTCGAGGGCTCGAATACAAGTGCTCGATCATAGACGAGTCAGCGCAAGCAACAATATCTGAGTACAGACATAAGTTAACAAGTTGCCATAAGATGGCTAGCACAAACTGGGATACAGATCGAAAGAGGCGCAGGCCTCCTGCCTGGGATCCTCCTAAACTACTCCTGGTCGTCGTCAGCGGCCTGCACGTAGTAGTAGGCACCTCCAGAGTAGTAGGAATCATCATCGATGGTGGCGTCTGGCTCCAGGGCTCCAGCATCTGGTTGCGACAACTAGGTAGAAGGGAAAGGGGGAAAAGAGGGAGAAAAGCAACCGTGAGTACTCATCCAAAGTACTCACAAGCAAGGAGCTACACTACATATGCATGGGTATATGTGTAAAGGGCCATATCGGTGGACTAAACTACAGAATGCCAGAATAAGAGGGGGATAGCTAATCCTGTCGAAGACTACGCTTCTGTCAGCCTCCGTCTTGCAGCATGTAGAAGAGAGTAGATCGAAG
Source organism: Triticum aestivum (assembly GCF_018294505.1). Lineage (NCBI taxonomy): Eukaryota > Viridiplantae > Streptophyta > Magnoliopsida > Poales > Poaceae > Triticum > Triticum aestivum. The sequence continues at coordinate 67,794,522 of NC_057801.1, forward strand.
TCCTCCAAGTAGCATCGCATAGCATAATCCTACCCGGCGATCCTCCCCTCGTCGCCTTGTGGAAAAGCGATCACCGGGTTGTCTGTGGAACTTGTCTGGGTGTGTTTTATTAAGTATCCGGTTCTAGTTGTCATAAGGTCAAGGTACAACTCCGGGTCATCCTTTTACCGAGGGACACGGCTATTCGAATAGATAAACTTCCCTGCAGGGGTGCACCACATAACCCAACATGCTCGATCCCATTTGGCTGGACACACTTTCCTAGGTCTGCCCGTCCTCGGAAGATCAACACGTCACAGCCCCACCTAGGCACAACAAAGAGGTCAGCACACCGGTCTAAATCCTATGCACGCAGGGGTCTGGGCCCATCGCCCATTGCACACCTGCACGTTGCGTACGCGGCCGGTGAGCAGACCTAGCAACCTCCATTACAAAGGAAGTTGCATTAACGCAGTCCAACCCGGCGCGCGCTGCTTAGTCGCTGACGTCACGAAGGCTTCGACTGATACCACGACGTCGAGTGCCCATATCTTTCCAGCGTAGTTGGTTAGTGCGTATAGGCCAATGGCTAGACTCAGATCAAATACCAAGATCTCGTTAAGTGTGTTATTTTGAAGCAACCGCGAACGCCGACCAGGGCCAGGCCCACCTCTCGCCTAGGTGGTCTCAACCTGCCATGTCGCTCCGCCACAAAGTAACAGTTGGGGGCCGTCAGGAACCCAGGCCCACCTCTACCGGGATGGAGCCACCTGTCCTTCCAGCCCCCACATCGAAATCACCTGTGGGTACTCAACGAGCTGACCTGACTTTAATCACCATCTGTAAAGTATATGTATGTATAGTATATACCCGTGATCACCTCCGGAGTGATCACGGCCCAATAGTATAGCAAGGCAGACTGACAATAATGTAGGGCCAATGATGATATACTAGCATCCTATACTAAGCATTTAGGATTGCGGGTAAGGTATCAATGACTGTAGCAACAATGACAGGCTATGCAACAGAATAGGAGTAACCGAACAGTAACATGCTACACTACTCAAATGCAAGCAGTATAGAGAAGAATAGGCGATATCTGGTGATCAAGGGGGGGTTTGCTTGGTTGCTCTGGCAAGGAGGGGTCGTCAACACCGTAGTCGAACTGGGGGGTCGTCGGCAGCCTCGGGGTCTACCAGAAAGAAGTGACGGAGGGGGAACACAATAAATAACAGAGCAATCAAAGTATCACAAAGCGTAGCATGGCAATACGCGGTGCTAGAGGTGACCTAACACAGTAGGAGGTGATACCGGTGAAGGGGGGAAACATCCAGGAAAGTATCCCCGGTGTTTCGCGTTTTCGGACAGATGAACCGGAGGTGAAATGTTGCAGGTTCACTATGGTAGGGACGCGTGGCGGACGGACGGGCTGCATATCTGGATTCGTCTTGTCGTTCTGGGCAACTTTCATATACAAAGTTTTTCCATCCGAGCTATGGTTTATTTTATATGATTTTTAAAAGATTTAAATCATTTTTAGAATTTATTTAATTAATTTAATTCAACATTATCTAGAATAGTGTTTGCTGACATCATCATGACGTCAGCAGTCAACAGGGGGTTGACTGGGTCAAACTGATGTGTGGGTCCCGTCTGTCATCGACACACTTAACTAAACAGGATTAGTCAATTTAACTAAAGTGATTAAGTTAATTAATTAGGCTTAATTAGATTAACTAACAGGATTAATTAAGTTAATTAATTGTCTTAATTAATTAATTATATTATTTTTATTTATTTTATTTAATTCCTCTTTTTTTTGTTAGTTTAGTTTTTCTCGTTTGTATTTTCTTTTATTTATTTACTTTTCTGTTTTAAATCATTTTGAATCATTTAGGCATTTTATAAAAATGTGTTTACTACACCATATTTATCTATGTAATATTTAGTACAGACCGAACATTTTTATTTTAATGTTTGAAAACTTTTATTATTTACCAAACTTTGAATTTGAATTTTGGACCGGTTTTGATCTAACGATAGATTAGCAGTAGTAACCGTGGTGACGTGGCATCATTAGTGTGGGATCACTGTAGCTTAATTATTCGGGCGTCATAATTTACTGAGTATAAAGGTGTCACAAAGTAAAATGTTCCCATATTGAATGTGCTAGAGAGAGTGGATGTGACTCATAGGTCCACTCGGCCTCGGAAGAGGGGGAGGAATCTGGACACAAGAGGACAAAGCTTCAAGGAAGCGTCCCAGGGGAATGAGGAATCCTCAAACAGTAAATGCGGGTCAACTTGGTATTGACATTCAACCTGGGGTTGAAAGTACACCTGAAGGATGTTGGACACATCCAGGACCCAGCACGAGTGTGCACACAAATATTGGTGCTGGGACATCGGAAGACCTGGACTCAATTGTTGTGGGAAATCACAAAGAGTCAAAAGGTAATGATGAAATCTCCACAATGGATATGGATTCGGGAGAATCATATAACAAAGACTACATTATGTCGACATTTATTTATCCTCATGAATTGCGAAAGACCTTGGATTGGATCTAGAACCAAAGTCCATGCATGGCTGAGTGTCTAAAACGCTCTAGTTGATCCAAAGGAAGGCAACAAGCCAACAATTGAGGATGTGCTCGCTCTCAAGAAGAGGGGGTATTGACCTGATCAGTAATACCCACTCCTCTGAATTTGTTCCATGGGGGAGCAAATGGGTTTTTGTTCATGAGAAATGAAAACGAAGAGGTGGTGAGATATGAAGCAAGGCTTGTAGCACATGGGTTCGCGCAGAGACCCTTCATCGTTTAAGATGAAACATGTTTTCCTGTTATGAGTGGAATAACATTCCGATATTTAATATCACTCGTAGTGAATAATGAATTTGTTTATCAAATTAATGGATGTTGTGACTGCATAGTTGTATGAGTCACTTGATTCAGATATCTTTATGATAATTCCTGATGGAATGAAGATTCTGAATTTATTCGCAACATGTATTGTGAAAGCTTCAAAGGTCATTTTATGACTTGAAGTCGGCAAGGATGTGGTATAACCGACTGAGTGAGTTCCTTCGTTAGAAGGGTTACTCAAACAATGATAGTTTCTCATGAATACTAATCAAGAAATCCAAAGAAGGATTTGTACAATTTATGTGTATGTTGATGATCTGAATATCATTGGAACTACGCAAGAAATACAGAGACAAGCAAATCATCTTATGACGGAGTTTGAGGTGAAAGATTGGGTTGAAACCATACTATGCTTGAGTTTGGAACTCGAGTGTATTCCTTTGGAAATACTTGTTCATCAGTCTACATTTATCCAAAAGATGTTGAAAAGTTCAACCTAGATAAGTCATATCCATCACGGAACTATGGTGTGTGAGATCTCTTGAGAAATAGAGATAAATACCCATTTATACCTAATAACGGTGATGAAGAGATAGTGGAACCGAGTTCCCATATCATGGTGCAATTGACGCACTAATGTATCTAGAGAGCTGCACCAGGCCTGGTATATTATTTGCAGTGAATTGATTGGCTAGATACAATGCATCACTAATACAAGGTAATGGGTTGGTGTGAAGAATATTTTTGCATATCTTCTGGACACCGTAAACCTTGGTTTATTCTATGAGAAAAATCAAGAACTAGTCATGGTTGGATATCATGATGTTGGGCATATATCATATCCCCATAATCCCATATCATAGACTGGTTTTGTCTTCTCGAATGAAGGTATAACCTTCTCTTGGAAGTCGAGAAGGAAAAACTTTAGTGGCTGCATCCACTACTTATTCTGAGTGTATGAAGCAACATCTAAATCTGTTTGATTTCACAGAAAGATGAACTTTGTTGAAAGTTTGAACGGGTTTGGTTGGTAAGAATCACCCACCTTTATCTATGATGATAATGTTGTTTGTATTATGCAGATGCAGACAGGTTATAAAGAGCAATATTATTCTAACAGTATCTTCTTCCTCATGAGTTGAAAACAAGTGGGAAGATAAATATCTTGGAAGCAAAGTCATATATGATCTTTGTGATATGTTCACAAAATCTTTACAAAGTTTTTCATTCCTGAAAGATGTTAATGATGTGGTACGAGATGACTTTTGCATGGTTCAGGGGGGTGCTCTTCTGGATGATAACCTGTTCGAGATCCTCGGATCCTTGATATTGCACTCTTTTCCTTTATGAGTTTTTCCTATATGGTTTCTCATAAAAGGTTTTTAATGAGGCAATAGTAATACAAGTATCATGCTATGTCTTTTTCTCCTTATTTCCCACTGGGTTTTTGAAAGGAGTTTTTCATGGCATATTACGTATATCTCCTCATATTTTTCCCACGAGGTTTTTCGAGGAGCATTTCTCAAGATGATGATTCTACATAGACAAAGTGGAGATTAGGGGGAGTGTTAGGAATTAATTATTGTAATTAATTATGTGGATAATCTCCACGTTGTATTAGAGAGTCGGTTAGCAAACTAACCGACACATCTCTCTCTCCCGACTCTCCGAAGCGTTGTGTCTGTTGGACATGTCTCTTCAGGAGATATATAAGTTGTAATCATTAGAGAATCAAATAGACCATTGATTCTAGAAATTGTTTCTTCACAGGAACCACCTTGACCGGCGCTAGATTTTGCTTGATTGTCCGGTGGTCTCCTTGATACGTGACAAACATTTTTGGCAATATTTTGATGTGCTTGACCTTTAGCTGTATTTTCGCATAATTCATGTACAGGCATGACATGCTGATATATCTGATTATGTTTCAAGTTGTCTACTTTCGCCACGTCCGCAAACCCAGGTCCACATATCAAGCGTATCTTTCCATCTCTACCTTGTCGTAGATTAGGCATACTAGTAGACTGCCCGTGCGTTGCTACGGGCTAACGAATAAATTTGTAAACAATACTCAAGTTACCCTCCCCAAACGAAGACATTGCACGCAATGTTCAACCGAAACACAAATGCAAGTATCTTCTCTCTATTCCAACAAACGCCATGCACCCCATCTAGCCTCTCTTTTCCGTTGAACTTCTCCCTACTCTTTGTCCATACATCAACCATCCTCTCAATCTACTGCCCCTTGATTCTTTATGTGGCTTCTATGTTATTGTTTTGTTGTCTCGCTCTACTACGTATGTTAAAAATATGGCATATACAAGGCACCTCACCTTAGTAGAAATAGTAAGAAAATATGGCATATGGACATGAAAGCATTCTTTCCACCACAAGTTCATTCACAAACTAATAATGCTTTGTTTATCTCTGGGCTCTGCTTCCATCTCCACCTAAGATGCATATCTCCGTCACTGTATCTCACTAATACATTTTTTCCTACGGACCTCAAATATACATACAACAATCGTACTACAAGGTTGCATCATTGTCATTCCATCTCTTCTTTCACTTCGACGCTTTTGGTCATTGCAACACCAGCATGCGCCGTCTTCACACTGCTCCAAATCTGCCCATCTTTCCATTCGGCTCCAAATACGCCCATTTTTTCTCTAAGTCAGCCATGTCGTATGAAATTTGTACTTTCAGCCTCATAATTTCATTGTTTGGAATGAGGAGGGATTTCATAGTTCACTTCTCTAAAAGAGAACATAACACATATTGATACAGATTAGTGATGAAAAAGAAATTGCTTCCATAGATGTAAATTACTTCTGTACAAAAATATATTTTGTTTCAAATGTTGATACTCCTTGCTTTTGGAAGGTTTTTTCACTTCCTTTTTTTGGATGGTAAGAAAATTGTTTCGGGTCAAATTACATCTATGGCAACTAAATACTGTTTCCATATGGTTAAATTTTATTTGTTTGGACTGACCATAGAAAATGCTTCCTTCAATTGGCAATCGCTTTAATGTAGTATATGTTTTCTTTTATCATAGGAAAGGAGAATGTATTAATTTGTTACAGAACAAAATTGAGATTGCTTTATTCTTTAGTTAAAATTGGTGTCACGAATATGTTTCATGGAATCTGAGAATTGTTCCAAACGTATCAATAAAGTGCTTCCAATAAAGTAAAAATTGGCAAACTGAGGATTCTGCATTGAACCTCTTCTAAAATGGTGATAAAAGAGCACACATGTTGAAGATAAGTTTAGACTTAATATAATCGAGAAACAACTGTTTTTCGTACCAGTCAAGCAACTACTCTCTGACTCAATGTGCCACACCATTCACTCACCGATGTAATCCATACACATATTCAGTACCTTTTGAATTTTATGCTCCCACTTCTCCATGTGTCGACCCCTTTGTTCCTTGTTGACCCTAGCTTGTCTTGATAAAACATCAAGCAACAACAAAATATTACACCTGATACGACATCAAGCTATAGAAGAACTATTAGACCACCCAAATTATTGAAGCTTCAGAATTTGTGTCTGGGTCCATGCCTAATAAACTGGAAGAAAACCAAAAGATACTTAATGATATGAATCAACTTGGTTAAGCATGGTCAAATACAATGCACGGTGGAATATCTACCCTGGAAAACAAATCTTAGCTGAAGAACTTGACTTATGGAGTGTAGACGGTTCAGATCTTTTTTCCTTTTAATTAACATGTTTGTTATTATAAAGTGGGTAATTTATTTGTGCGGTCTATAAAGTGGGTAATTCATATAGACTAAGACATTAAAAAGGGGGTAGGTGGTGCAAATTCATAGCAAGTTTTATATTGGATGCACCCAAACAACTGTGTGGACACACAAAAATAAAACAATCACTTTGAAAGTTTGAATAGAAATGTCTACATGAACATCAGATGGTCTAGTGTCTCCACCGAAAGCACTACAGGAACACCTCATTAACAATTTAGCAATGAACGAACTATTCTAGTATTTAGACATGAGAATACCCTAATTTAAAAGTCATAAAAAATGTTACCACTGGTTTGGGTATCCTGGAAATAAAACAGAGGTAATAAATTCCTTATAGCTAATAAGGTGAACATAGTAAATTGATTACCTCTCGTTTGATCCCATGTGCTCTAGCCAAAAATAGATCCAATGGGCATGATACCCTATAAGGAAACAAATCTAGCAAGGAAACTGATTATTATTATATCTAATTTCCAGCTACCAGTGGTAGGCGCAAAGTGGAACACTATTACGTAGGTCAACAAATTTGGGCAGGAGAAAACTGAGATACTGTGACGAAAATCCTCGTGACGGAGATGGATAACGTCATGGCAATACCTAATGTGTGATGTTTTCGTGGGTGGCGTCACTGATTACCGCAATCGGCGAGGATAGACGTCACTGAATCGTTTCAGCCTTTGAGGGCACCTGACTACCCATTTATACGATGGCTTAGTAATTTCCATGATGAACCTAATAGAGTCGCTGAATATTACGAATGTGCTATGATAAAATTTTCTCATCTAGTGTCTACCGGTGGGACCCGCTATAGCTGCTTCATGGATTATTGAGCGGTAGGACATGCGTACCAGTGTTGGCAATAAGACCCACCTAGTATTTTTTAGAGTCTAGTGAGCTCTATAATTATTTTCTTCCATCTAATATAGATAGGTAATAGGCAGTGAAAAACTTATTTTGTTCCATCTAATATAAATAGATAGTGGTTGGGCAAAAACAAAAATACTTGAATCCATGCATTCCTGAGCTGATGTTATTTCGTTCTATCACAAAAATAAAAACGGAAATATAAGTTAACAAGTAAAAGTTTGGTACACGGAGTTTGAACCCGGGACCATTATGGTCTGAGAAAATGGCGTTGCTAATATGCTAGAATTTTATTTAGATACTTATATGTAAATTGTGCTAAAAATAGTATGCACCAGAAAAAAAATTATGGTCCTGGACTATATATATACACATACGCGTATAACACTTTCTAGTAGGTAAGCTATTTCTTCCCCGGGCGTGTGTGGCTCGATCAGTTCGTCTGTCCCGGGTTCTAGTCGGCTCGGCGTCACGTCGCGGCGGGGAGAGGCAAGGCACGGCACGGCCGTGCTGGTGGCTATTGGTAACTTCGTATTTGAACGGGTGCAACACAGCCCAGCAAAACACCCTTTCTTTAAAAAAATTATACGTGGGCTGAAGCCAGCTCAACCGCACATATAGCCAGCAATTTTTTTTCCCTCGTCCATCTTCTCCTCCCCGAGCGAAAAGCTCTCTATTAGATTTGGCTTTCTTTCGATCGTGCGGCGGCGGCTGCAGATCGGGGGCAACCAAACGCGACGACGGCCCTGTCCCGTCAGGTTCCTTGAGGGCAGCCCATTGCAGAAGCTGCTAGTAGCGTCAGGGTCCACCATGGTGTGCAGCGGCGGACCCAGCATGCGCCATTGCCGGACCAGCCTAGTCGCGCGGCGGCGGCGTCCCACCCTATGTTCATGACGTGCGTTTTCAGTGCGAGTACACGCGTGCGTGCGTCCTCTGATCCCTCTCGTGTGATTGCAGGGAATACGCTTCTCAATTCCATCGGAGCAAAATGAGGGAGAGGAGCCATGGTGATGTGGGTATTGGCTATGGCTTCCTTTAGCAGAGCCTTGGGTTCGCCTAAGATACTCGCCTCGTCGCCTTCGTCAGGTACTACCGCCACATGGTATCATTAACTAATGAGTCGGGTCGTAGTCGTCTGATCTTTCACACTTGTCAGTACATCTTCTTGATCCTCTATTTCTTTTCTTAAGTTTTGTCCGTCATATTGACATGGAGCACAGACCACAGGGGTACGCCGGAGTTCCACGAGAGGACTGTAAAGCTCAACCAACAACCTGGGTTAACATGGGTACGATGCTCAACTCTTTGTTCTCTGTTTAGGTGAATTGCTTATGTGTGGGGATGGATTCAGATATTAGTTTGTTATGTCCTCCTTGTCAGCGAGTTCTTATTCGTCAATCATGAGATGCTTGTATAATACTCCCCAGGATTTGCCAGGTCAGATGAACTCATGGAAGCTAGTTTATACGTGTCACCAAGTTGAAAATTGTAATTGATTGTACCTATTATGATTTATCTTCTAGAGAAATTATTATGAGAATCTAGATAGTACATCTAAAATGTGTTAGTAATTAAATAGTTAGCTCCAATGCAATATTTTCATTATGATGATCCTCCCCCAGTACCTGTTCTGAGCTCGTGGCAACTCTGTTTGAGGGAGTGTGAATAGATTTGGAAGTGAATTATTGTTGTAGAATTGCAGTTTGAGTTTTATGAGCGATTCAACATGATTTCGGTAAATTACTAATGCAGAACTAATTTACTACACTTGTTTGTGTTAATCAAAAGTGATACTAACTATATGTTAATGCAGATTACTGTCCAATCAAGTAGATACGGCAACTGTAAAGATCAAAGCCTAAATAAGTTTTTTATTCGGCATGTGACCATCGCGTAATTGTAAGATTTTTTCTGTTGAAATTGTTGATCACACTTCCAATCAATGTGTGTAAGGACAACAACCTAAAAAGTTCATGCTTTCTTCACGGTTCTAGGTTGCTTGAAGGTTTCTTCATTCGTGGCTTTGTCGAATATTTTGTTTTTTACACCATTTGAAATCCAATCTAATATTTCAGGTGAGCTTTGTTGTTCACAAATCCATATCTTTAGTTCTATTCATATTACTTATTAGACAAGTACTAACATGTCTTTGTTGTTGTTTGTTGCAATGGTAGCTGATCTTTTGTAACTCATTCACACTGCTACATTTATGTCAGTGTTTCTAACAGGATCCTTCATAAGGCATCTTTCCAAAAGTTGATACGGACAAAGGAGGATCAAATGAACTCTAGTTGCCTTCAAAAAGTCATGAGAAGAGGTATCCAACGAAGGTTCACACCAACAAAGTCTCTATTGATGATCTCCAAAAATAAAAATGATGTTGTATTGGATGTGTAGCTTTTGTTATTTTGGATGGGGAATGTAAGTGTGATGTGTACACCGTTTAGAGAGAAGTTGGCTTGTAATGTGATGTGAAAAATGGTCAATGGAAAGATGGGCTTAAAAACACCACAAGTCCAAAATATGTTTTGTATTGAAGCAGGCCAAACTAATATTAGAGGAAAAAGGTAAAAAGAAAATAAAATTTCAACTGCTCCATAAAAAGGTGGGCTCCACTATTGGGTTCCAAGTTGACTGCGGGCCACAAAAAAATTAGATCCAAAAAAAGAAAATTAGCTGAATTATTGGGCTTGCCCCATTTGAAAACCGAGTGCGCATTAGCCCACCATAAATCTAGTGACGACAGCTTCTTCACCGAAGGTCCTATATAAGATGACGTTTTTTGCACGCTGCGTCACTATGAATAATCTATGACGGGGATTCTGTGACGATGCTAGTGACGCCTGAAAAATGTCACACATGAGTATTTTGTGACGTTTTCAGCTATTACATGACATTTCTTAGCTCGTCACAGTAGGTCCAATCTCTTGTAGTGTATATAGGTTATGAATGTCAGGCAAAGTGTTTTAAGTTTATATGATTTGCTCAAATATAAGTTGCAGTATATTTAACCATCACATTCGCGTAGATGCAAGAAGCTACTGTTGTCATAGCTAGATACTAAACAGAAAATTATTATGAACTAAGAATTCCAAGATACTCATTCAGCTAACAGAGATATGCATTAACATATTTGAGCGCTACAACCGAAAAGAGCTACTTACTCAAGCAGTGATGGAAAAACGTTAGAGATGACCAAATTGCGTTCAAACAAATTTATAATGGAAGTATAATGGTTATATATATGAATGAGATTGGGCCCACAAACAATGTATATGATTTGCTTGCTCTGTAAGTTACAGTTCATATAAGGGTGCCTAGATGCAGATCCTACTATTGTAACATTCATCGCCAAAATAGGAAATGCTTATTGGCTAGGCCTTGCAGTGTATTATCTACCTACAAGGTATACAACTCCAGCATAATTGGCACATGATGATCTCATGAGAGGAGAAAAGGACACATACCAGCAAGGCCAGATGAGACGCCCAGCCCACGCAATCTTGTGCTTGAGCGTGAGCTCGTATGAGATGCTAGCCTCGTCGTTCAGCCCCAGTTCCTAGGAGATGCTTGCATGCACACCTGGTCACCATCGTCCTGCTTGCTGCCGTTGTGTTCGAGTGCGTGCACGTGGTCGTCACCGTCCTGCTGGTTGCCTCTCTCACAACGCCTTCTACAAGCACGTCACTGGCCATAAGCATGCTGTCGTCCATGATGATGTTGCCGCATCGCCGGGGAGTACCTGGTGGCCGTCAACGTTCGCCATGTTATCTGTCATCGTTCGGGCGGACGCCATACTCCGCCAGCACACTGTCGTCCAGGTGGATGCGGCCCTTTGCGTGGTCAACAGCACACCGTCGTCCGGGTGGACAACGCCATCAGCAAGCAAGCCGTCCTCCTCCGTGTGGGTGCTCGCGTCTTGTTGAAGCCGATGTGGATGACCTCGTGTGCGCCGCCACCGAGAAGAAAGTCGTGGACCGGTAGGAGGCCGCCCTGCGTGAGCACATATGTATTCCTCGGTAAGGCCGCTGCCTTCCTGGTAGTTGTCGCTATGGTCGAGCACGTGACTATGCCGTCAGGAGATAGCTGATGTCAACACAGATAGAAATCGACCATGGCAGCAAGCACATCGAACAAACACACATCAACAAGCAAGCACACATACCTCCATCTTGGGATCCGGCCACCTAACGTTGACTTGCCCGCCCGTACAATATGGCCGCGTCGATAAGGGGTCGGCGTCATCAGGCCGCTGACGTGGAGATGGCATGGCGGGGGTGCCGATGGGGAAGATCAAAGGTTAGTTAAAAATATGACATGTAGTCATAAAAAATATGGTATGGCGAGGGTGCCGATGGCATTAAAAATATCCTGGTAGAGCGCGTGTGCGTTGCTACGGGCTACAATGCATATAAATGAATCAAATAAATAATTAATGTCGTCACCAAGGTCAAAGTGTTTTTTAGCATGTTAGATGCCCATGCATTATGACATGCCTTTTAGTGTATTGTCGTATTCAAGAAATTATTAACAATAAATTTCAAAAGAATTGTATATATATGCAGACAAACATTTAAGGAAGCACAAGATAAACTTTTTAAAAATTGTGAAGGATTAAATAGAATTCACAAACAACAGTAACCAGCAATTGTTTCTAAAATTTAATTCCTTCGCACTATATTTCTTTAAGGTAAAGACATTTAATAAAATGTAGATCAAATGTCGTATAAGACTATACCAGTACCTCACAAGCTATATGGATTGAATCAGCGAGCTAAAAACTCATCAAGAAGCGAATCAGTTACATGCCTACGGAAGTGAAGATTCAAGTTGAACCTGCAATAGTAGAAGCATTTACAGTGGCCTCAATATGTGAATGTACTGAAACTGGATGTACCTAAGACCATTTTCAGTGCATAGCCATATAAGGTTACTACTTAAGTTTGCTCACATAATATTTTCATAGCATATAGTACAAAGTAGTGATTGACTGGTTACGTGTAGATTTAAGACAATTGTGCATGCATATTACTCTAAATATTCGAATGCCCACAACGGAAAAAATCTGTTAATTCAATGGAATTAGATTTATCCAACAATATTTTTACCATTATCAATCTGCATAGTAACTTGCAACTGATAACAAAGACATATCCCTGAGATTACTCCAAATAAGTCACTTGCTAACCTTAAAAAATAAATCAATACCATCTCCGACATATCGTCTCAGAGGCATTATGAAGCTAGCGCTCTATGTTCATCCATTCGAGACCACAAGAAATTCGCATTCGAGACCACAAGAAATTCCTACAATGTTGAAGCAGTGGCTAAACCTTGCAACACGAGCATCCATACATAAATAAATGACAAATAAAAATGCAGAGGAAATATTTCATGGAAAAGGGGAGTATCAAATTTGAATCTAGTTCACCATCTTGCTGGTACATATGCTACAAAAGGAAATATTTCAGAACTGTAACTTGGCAAGTTGTCGTTTTTTTAACATCATATTCTTGATGAACTACAAAAGGTGGAACAAATGGCTGTCCTTATTTTCTGAACCCTACACTTGATAATGTATTGGGAATATCCAGATAATCATACATTTAACTAAAGTCCAGTGATGCATAAGCAGCAGCAAGAATCAAGTGTGTCAACCTCAGGATCCCCATGTCTCTAAAGTAATAAATTTTAAGGAAGCGCCTGAATTGTTTGTACGACGCTTCTGAGAGAGGGTTGGTCACCATCGAATAGGTAACTATGCTTAAAGCAAAGTGCCTAACCTATAGATCAGATTACCTAAATTAGTAGATGGAAGAACTCGGCCCTATACTATTATACAGCCTAAGCACCAGATTGACACCTAAGAAATGGATATCTAGTGTCCATATTTCCCTATCTGTAGTAGAAGATAAAACTAAATCAAATCGAAGGTCCCCGTGCATTGATTTGGAAAATGCCAATCAGACTCTGAGCATAATAGAGATTGCATTACACAAATAAACAATCGATTTGGGTGGAACTGGTTCTACTTCTTCAATAGTACCAAAACCAATCCAGAAAACCGGCAACCACCTGGGCAGGAAAGTTCTTGTGCAACAGAGAAGCACGTGGGAAGCTGGAGGGTGAAGGAGCCATGAGGAGGCCAACAGAGGTCACAGAAGCTGCAGGGCAGTGGCGCTAGACAGTGGTTAAGGACGAAGACCGTGTAGACATCCGCGGAGCCGGTGGGGCCGCATGCCATAGCAGAAGGTGCATTCTTTAACATTTCTCTTTACCTTTTAGAATCGTCAACAATGACAATAATGTTGAAAGAATTAGCATAGATAAATTAGTGATACTAAAAACATGATGGCATGATTAGTTAAACCATTACCGCTCATTCTCACCTTACTGACTCATAACAATCAAGCCTAAAAACCATGATCTGACCATGGACAAAGACAAAGACAAAATGGGCAAAAAATCTATAAATAGAACTGTAGCAATATTATTGCGTACCAACAAAAACTAAATGGCAGTGTGATGGTAATGTGCATTCAACCCTGGTTTTTTTATAGTCCACATGAAATTGGACAAGGATTCAGATTAGCACCTGATCGACACCAATGCAACCGATGCGGGGACGAACTTGGACTCTTCGACGGCGACGACAAAGTGGCCGACGGCGCCCTTGGTCATCTTCTCGTGGAAAAGATAGTCGCCACTGCTTGCGGCCCTTTACAAGGTTGACCTCTGAGTCATCCACGTCGGCGTAGTCGTTCTGCTCTCGTAGTTAAAAAACCCCAGAGGTAATGTACCACACCATAAGGCAAGTAGTATGAATCAACTTTGAGATTTCATATGGTTAGATATAGTAGACTAAATTAATTAGGCGGGGTTTGTGTACACATCAGTAACAAAATGAATAATCAATAAGGCAAAGTTAGGGAAATCCACATACTGAGAAAACATTGTTAATGCAGTGTGAAATAAGAGAGGGATGAAACATAGAATAGTTGTTCATCATATGTTAAGAGAAGATGTGCAGCAAAACAAGTTGTGCTGTTTGAAGATGAGTGTAACCATGGACAATTAGGTCAACATGTTCTGATGCTAACAAAACCAGGGACACCTGAATTAATCCTAAAATTATATTAATCTCAAATTCTTCAGTTTTTTTCCTATAAAAAACGCCCACTGTAACTATGTTTTAGTTCTTCATCACTCCTTCCACTTTCCTGAAAAAAGGAAAAGGAATAGGGCAGTACTAACAAAGGGGGATATCTTACTTGAGAAATAACAATGAATATCTTATACTTTTCAAATAATTTCAAAAATGTTTTAGTGGTATACCAGGCCAAAATAATTTGTATCGTGCTTACTTAGACAGAATTTTCGACGTGAAGGTCGTCTACATTTATTAGTTCTCGACTTGAACATGAATTGATTGGTGTTTTGAAATTTTAATGATTTAAAGTGAAGTTGTGATGCTGCGACTGTCACGTGTGACGGCATGGGGTGTTTGTGGCGGTGGTGGGCTCTGAGTGACTTGGTGATGGTGTCGCGGCAAGAGGACTGAGCAAGCAGAGACCTGCACGCGTAGCGGCATGGGAACTGAAGCCATAAAAGAATTTGTAAACTGCAGTAAGTAGAGTAGTAAACAAATTACCATCCGTCTTGTTATGCAAGCATGAGATGATGGATTTTGCATAGATCGTACATTGTCTGAAGCTAACTCTTCCAATAGAAACTATATATTTGCACATCAACCTGCTTGTTCTGGTCCTCGTGTTAATAGAAATCTGAGAAGTGGTCAGCGGCAATCGACAATTCTGAGCGAATAACCATTATTGGCTGCACAAGCAGAAATTTAGAAGCTTGCATTCATAGGCATCTATTCACTGGGCTACTGTATGACTGCTACATACAGTTACTTTTAGGTGGACATCAGAATTTTAACATTGATGATTTGGTCCATTCGAGTAAAAATAGGTGGTAGTGTATCACGTTCATACCTTGATGCTCTCGTAACTAAGATACATAGATAGGTAAGTCTTTATGGCGTAACTCAAGCTTGTATCACGTTCGGACCTCCATGGACGACCTTGAGGGACGGCGGGCCGCCAGTGCGGCTGCGGATCTGGGCGCTGCCTCCCCTTGCTGCCGGATCCCTCCATTCCCTTCCCTCCCTTGGGAGAGGGAGAGAAGGTGAGGGGGTGGAGGAGGCCGCCGGCGGTGTCGCCATGGTCGGGCAGGGCTCCTCCCGCCTGCCTGCTAGGTCGACGTGGCATCGGGTGGGCTAGGGTTTCGCCCGAGCTGCTGGGAGACGTGTTGACGGAGAGGGCGGGGTAGAGGGAGGTCGCCGGCATGGATGGGGGAGAGGAGGCCACCAGCGAGGTATGTCACCGGGGAAGATGGGATCGGCGGCGGCGGCGGTGTTCAGTCCTTAGGAAACAGATCGAGAGAGGAGTCGAGGGGGCCTTGTTCCTTTGATTTCGCTCGAGGGCAGTCTGCTCGTGCGTGCGAGTCCTGGTTTTTTTCGTAGGTTTTTCCAGGACAAAAAAACCCGTCTCTGGTGAGACGAAAATTGACCGACGAAGACTACCAACTGCTCCATTAGGAGTAGAGAGGAACGACCTTCCTGACAACAATGTCATTGATGCTCGCCTTCTTCTGTTCTGCACCCACATTGTAATATAACTTGGAAATTAAATTGGTGTTCACTGCTTTGACAATTTTAGCTTGAGTAACAACAAAATTTGATGATAGCACCCTTTCTTGAAGAAAACCCGTCCTCGGGTTTGTCTCCAATTTCTGTCCAACCTTTCTCTCTAGAATCTTCACCTCTAGGGTGATTGCACTGTCTGCCATCGGTTTCAGCACGTGTCTCCTTCCATCATGCATGAATGTGTATGTGTTTGATCTTTCAGCAATGGTCTTCCCAATAGCAACTGACACGCATCCATCGGTACAACGTCATAGTCCACCTTGTCAATATAGTCTCCAACCACAAATTTTACACGTACCTTGTGTGCGATTTTTAATTTACCAGAATTGTACAACAACTCCACATGGTGCAGATGCGGATGCTTCCACATAGACAAGCCCAAAGTTTGCACTAGGTCTTTGCTAATGGCGTTGGTGAAGCTACCACCATCAATGATCATCTTGCATGTATGGTCTTTGATTTTGCACTGTGTTTTAAACACACTCCATCGCTGGCCTTTCGCATCACCGTCTTGTACCTTCTTTACCAAAAGATTCAGCCCCTCGGTCGGTGCAATGACTTTTTCCTTTCTTTTTTCCTGTTGCTCTCTTCTTTTTAGCAAATGATTTTTCCAGTCTGCGATGAACACATCTGTTGGCATGGAAATAAAACGGATTTGTTGTCCCTTTCAAGATACAGAGTAACTATTTTTCTTGGAATTCCGAACAGCCCCAACATGTTTGCACCATGGGTTCCCAAGTAGCAGATGACACGACACCATGGGCACAGGACAAACATGAAAAAAAATTCTGCACAACAATATTTCTCCAAAGTAAAAATTAGCAAAATGTTGTGGGTAATTTGGATTTCACCTTCGAACCACTTTAGTGTGTATGGTCTTTCAAGAGGTGTCATCTTCAGCCCCAATTTTTCCACCACCTCGATGCTCACCATATTGACTGCAGTACTCTCATCGATTGTCAGATTGACACGTCGCTCGTTCACAATGCAACGAGTGTGAAAAAGAATGACTTCGCCAATGCCTTCCTCCTCCATCAATATGTTCTTGCTCAACATGTTGATGCTCGCCTCCGCAAACGATATTGCAAATTGAATCGCCGTGACTAACCTTAGCTCCGAATACCACTTGATGAGGCACGGACTAGAGAGATGCTAATTCATGATGATGCTTGATTAACAGTCCGTCCTCCTGTTCCTCCTCGGAGTCCTTGCAACCTCCAAGAATATTTTTCACCCACGTACAAAAATACACGAACAAAAATAATGATCCCCTTGGATCAGCACGTAGGCGTTGATGTGATGATCAACCCTCTGTCGCTAGCAAGTTTTCACGATAGGAAAATCACAAATGATACACAAGATATGGTCACCCAAAACCTGGACGTTTTACTGTGTTGTTCATAACTCACGAATAAATTCAAAACTGATCTCAATTACATCGACGTAACGCATTTACCAATTTTTTATTAATCATACACTACTAGGAAAAAGCCTAGTAGCAGCGAGGGATTTAGGCCTATCAGTAGCGCGGGCAGTAGCACTACTGGTACATCGCTACAACTAAAGGTTAGCAGTAGCGTGCCTCAACCAACGCTACTGCTAAATCGACTTAGTACTAGCGCTTTCCCAGAGGAGCGCTACTGATAATTAGTAGTAGCGCTTCTCCCTGCCTGCGCTACTACTATTATTTCGTATTTTATTTATTTTTTATTTCATGTTGTATTCATACACCTTTACACAAGTTTTCATACAACATGAATCTAGAGATTGTTTTTACATCATAATGAGTTATTACATTACGGGGTGAAAGAACCGTGGACTAGTTTCAAGTGGATGTCCATCCACTTGAAACTAGTCCGATGTTCTTTCACCCAATGATATAATAAATATCATCATCATCATCATATCATTAACAACTTATCATCATAATACATCATTGTCATATAACATCTCCTCAAGATCATCGTTTTCATCAATGAGACATCACATAGCAAATTGGTCACTAGTCGTAATGAAAACTACTCCTCATCATCAACTCTAACACATTGTACCACATAATAAACATATTATACCTCATAGGACCTACTACATTCTCTTAGGACCTACTATATTCTCTAAGGTAAAATAGCAAAAAATAAGATAGCTCCTGACTCTCCATTATGGAGAACGGAGATTATCCTGTCTCCAATTCTTGCCTTTCTCTTAATGTTACTTCCAAGAACCTCCTTGCGAATGTCCAAACATTTTTTTCATTTTTTGATTAGCATGTGTTCACCGGTTTTAAAAATCCAATATCCACAGGTGAGCTCCCTAGATTGACCTGGCTATATGTTCATAACTGCAAGGCGTGATACATCAGATGAGGCACACAATCCATCGGGATTTTTTTGTTGAAAAACATAGTAATAACTTCTTAGTTAGCAATGATGTACTAGTTTTAGAAGTATGCAAAAGATGCACGGATGTCATAATAGTAAAAAATCTTACCAGGGTATCTCCATAGAAGTTACCGTGGTTCAACACGTGCACTAGTGGCACGTATTCACCATAATTTGGAGGAGTTCGATAATAGGTATAGTAATTCTCAAGATAAGTACAAAATGCGATCAGATGACTTTTCTCCTTATAAGTTAATTCGGAGCCATCAGTGTAGTGGGTTTTGTCTACCATCTTCCGCACATTCTTTGAAGAATCAAAATAAGATGTCAATGGAAATAAGCTGTCAACTATTTTGAAATAAACAATATAAATTAGTTAATAACCAAGTTTGAGAAACTCACATTGTGGTAGAATCGGAAGCGTATCAACAAGGATCCAAATGTCCATATTGTCTTGCTCGATGTCAGGATCACGAAGATCCATGGTGACAATCATACCCTCATAAAAACCATATATTTTGCAAAGTGCTTCCCAATTTTGGCAACCAAAATGGGTTACGCTCTGAGAATTGTACAGATTTACTTCAAAATCCATATCATGATGGGTCCTTAGGTGTATTTTCTTTGTTTCAAAATTTTCATGGTCTTCAAAACCCATCCTCTCCAAGATATAGCGTCTTGCATGGCATGGGATAAGCTAGTCAAATTGTAAAAGATGAAAATTAGACGTTGAAATAGTTGAAGTCATGCTTAATTACGAAAAAACACTTGTCGTTGTTGCGTACCGTTTCAACATTGAAGGCCTCCTCGAGCTTAATGCTGAAGCGCCGATCTTCGTCCAGCTGAAGGAACCTGTCGCACAGATCTTGATCATCGTGGCACCAGCTGCACTCCCCTGGGAGACTATCGTCGTCCGAGTACGATATTTCCTACGTTCATAATTCAAAGATTAAACTTGTACAATTAAATATATGTACTAAAAAACCTAAATTAGATCATTATTTTTCGAGAAAATCCAGGCCACTCGATATTTCCTACATATTCTAGCACAAGTCATTCCAGAATTCACGGAAAACCCTTCGTCGGCGGCTCCAGGGAGCTCGGTGGGGAAGTACTTGTCGGGGCCTAGCTTCCTCCTCTTGTTCTGTTCTATTGACGGTTCGACGGATGGTTGAGTTAACCGAAGCACAAAAGTACCTAGTTGCACAGGTAGCTTGAGGGCAGCATGCTTTGACAGGTAGTCGGCGATGTCGTTCTCCATCCGGGGGAAATGCTCTGCTTGTATACCGTCAAAGCGCTCCTCCAGTCTCCTCACTTCATCTACGTAAGACTCCATCAACGGGCTATGATAATCTTTGTTGATCTGCCTGACGACAAGCTGCGAGTCACCCCTGACGATGAGCTTTTGACTCCGAGGTCTGCCATGATCCTGAGACTCGCAAGCATTCCCTTGTACTCGGCAGTGTTGTTTGTTGACATCACCCTGGGAAAGCGCATTTGGATCACGTACTTGAGGTGCTATCCGGTGGGTGCGACGAGCAGCATACCAGCACCGGCGTGTTGTAGCGAGAAGGCTCCATCAAAGTACATGATTCAGTTGTGACTCATTTCCCTGCCAGGGAGAGTGGTCTCCTGGGCCTCTTCGTCTGGCGTCGAGGTCCATTCAGCCACGAACTCGCCAAGACTCTGCTCTGAATCGTCGAGGTGCCTTCGAACTTTAAGCCAAAACTTGTCAGCTCCAGGGCCCATTCCATAATCCTCCCCGTTGCATCCGAGTTATCCAGTATCTGTTGCAACGGGAGGCGGGTGACAATGGTGATCTCGTGCTCTTGGAAGTAATGACGCAACTTCCTCGAGGCCATAAGGAGGCCGAAGAGCAATTTTTTGCACACCAAAGTACCTCGACCTAGCCCCCTTGCAAGAGGGAGCTGACAAAGTAAACTGGGTGCTGCACCATTTTCTTCTTCTGCACCACTCCACTTAGTCGCGTGGGCCCTGTTGCACTGGCGTCATCCCTTTCCGGGGACTCAGTCTTGCCGGGAATGAGCCCTGCCGGGGAGGGTTCCGGCTTGCCATCCGTTGGTTTTGCCGTTGCCGCTGCCTCTTCGTCGACCTCTCTCTGCGCCACCAGTGCGGCACTAACCACCTGATTCGTTGCCGCTAGGTACAACAGCAACGGTTCTTGTGGTTTAGGCGCAACCAGCACTGGGGTAGAGGAGAGGTATTTCTTCAAATCCCGCAGTGCTGCCTCGGCCTTCGGGGTCCACTCCATTGGGACCGCCTTCTTCAAGATCTTAAAAAGGAAAGGGCACGCTTCGCGGACATGGAGATGAATCTGCTCATGGCGGCAACAGAGCTAGTGAGCCAATGCACGTCCTTGCTCCGCTTAGGTGCCTCAATCTTCTTGATGTCCTTGAACTTGTCTGGGTTTGCCTCAATCCCACGCTGTGACACAAAGAACCCGAGAAGCTTGCCGGACGGGACACCGAAGACACACTTCTCAGGGTTCAGCTTGAGGTTGCTCTTGCGCAGGTTTACAAATGTTTCCTCCAGATCTTGCACAAGTGTTGCTTTGTCTTTGGTTTTGACCACTATGCCATCCATATAAGCTTCCATATTTCTATGTAGATGGGGCTCAAAACTAATCTGGACTGCTCTTGCAAAAGTCGAGCCAGCACTCTTCAACCCGAAAGGCATCCGTAAAAAGAAATACATACCACATGGGGTGATGAATGCTGTGTTCTCCTCATCTTCTCTTGTCATGAAGATCTGATGGTACCCTGAGTAAGCGTCGAGGAATGATAGTAGGTCACACCCGGCCATGGAGTCAACAATCTGGTCGATGCGCGGTAACAGGAAAGGATCCTTTGGACAAACTTTATTGATGTCTGTGTAATCAATACAGAGCCTCCACTTCCCGTTTGCCTTGCGCACCACTACCGGGTTGGCCAACCACGTCGGATGGAGCACCCCCCTTACCAAGCCTGCCGCCTCTAGCTTTCTGATCTCCTCCGTGATGAACTCCTGCCTCTCCAGAGCTTGCTTCCTGACCTTCTGCTTGATGGGCCATGCATGAGGACAGATAACAAGATGGTGCTCAATCACTTCCCTGGGAACGCCGGGGATGTCTGATGCTTGCCATGCAAACACATCGACATTCTCCCACAGGAAAGCAACAAGCTCGCTTTCCTATTTGCCGTCGAGGGTGGAGCTTATGGTAAAAGCTCCTCCCATGCCATCCTCCTTGACGGACACCTTCTTGGTCTTTGGTGGTGCAGCTCTGGACTTCTTGCTCTTGCCGGCGGGGCTCTCTGGCACGTCCTCGACGGGAGCACAACACCCCGAAGAGGTGCGCTTGCTGGAGTGGGTGTGAGGAGTCTCGCCGGTCTTCTTTCCTCCCGGGGCTTCAACGGCAGGAGCAGGTGCCATGGCGGTAGCTGCTGCAACCGCTTCTCGATAGAGTTGGTCAGCACAAATCAATGCGCCTTTCTTGTCGGAGGGGACGGTGATGATGTTCATCGGCCCGAGCATCTTCAATGTGTTGTAGGTGTAGTGAAAAGCCGCCATGAACTTGGCTAGTGCCGGGCGGCCGAGAATCCCATTGTATGGCAAGGGGATCTCGGCTACATCGAAGACAATCCTCTCCGTCCTGTAGTCCAACTCGCCTCCAAACGACACGGGCAGCGTGACCTTTCCCTTTGGCTGGCTCCTCCCCGGGTTGACCCCCTGAAAAGTGCCCGTCTTCTCGAGGTCCCCATCAGGGATCTGCAGCCTCTTGATCACAACGGGCGAGATCAAGTTCAGACCGGCCCCTCCGTCAACTAGCATCGTCGTCATCTTGAGGTTGCGGATCATTAGGGAAACCAACAACGGCAAGCACCCGACCGCAGTAGTGCGGTCAGGGTGATCCTCGGTGTCAAAGATGATAGGAGTGCTGGACCACTTCACTGGCTTCCGCGCGTCGAGTGACGGCTCCACCACTATGATCTCACACGCCCACTGCTTGAGGTGGTGGTGGGATGTATGCAGCAAGGTGCCACCATAGATGCACATGGCCTCGATAGCTTTCTGGAACTCGTGGTCGCCGGACTCATCGTCCTCTTCATGATCATCGTCTTCCTGCTTCTTGTCGCGGCCCCGGGCAGGCCTCTCCTGCTGATTATCCTTGCCGCGGCGGCCTCCTTGGCCGCCACGCTTCTTGCCGGATCCTTCAGCACCCTCTTGGCCCTTATCCTTGTCCCGCCGCTCATACTCGGCTTTCTTCTTCTCAGCGAGCAGCTCAACTTACCGGCAGTTCTGGAGGTCGTGGCCCTTGGTGCAGTGGATCTTGCAATACTTCTTGTCGGAGCCCCCTGGCTTGTCGGTAGCCGCCAAGGCCCGGCAAGCGGCACAGCTGGCAACCTCCTTGTTGGGGTCACATGCCTTGGCCTTCTTGGCAGTGCCGGTGTCGTTGGACCCCTTGATGGAAAGCATGGTCTTTCCCTTGTGCTTCCTATTGCGGCGCTGACCCTTCTTTGTCAAGGCGGCAGTGTCACCCGTGGAGTCTATTTCCGCGCCGGCATCTTCATCGAGGTACTTCCTCCCCTCTTCAGCTCGAGTGCACCGATCGGCCAGAACATAAAGTTCGTCCACATCCTTGAGTTTGTATATTGCCAGCTCCTCACGCATCTTGCGGTTGCGCACATTCTGATGAAACACACTGATCACGGTGGTAGGATGAATGTCTAGGATGTTGTACTACACGCGGCCGAACCTTTGGATGTACTTGCGCAAGTTTGTCCTTCCTTCCGGGGGATGATATGCAAATCGCTCGCCTAGCCATGAGCTTGGTGGCCTCCAGTAAAGGTGCCAACAAACTCATGACACAGATCTGCCCAAGAAGAAATGGAGTCCACCGGCAAATGCATCAACCATGACATAACATTGGGCTTGAGTGCCAACGGGAAGTAATTGGCAAGCACCTTATCGTCACGAGCCCCAGCAGCTTGCATCGCGATGGTTTAGATGCTAAGGAACTCCGACGGGTGAGTCTTGCGGTTGTACTTCTCACCAACATCGGGTTTGAACATGCGGTGGGAGGGCCACTGGAACTGCCGTAGCTCACGGGTGAAGGCCGGACAGCCCACCTCGTAGGGTAGGCCACCATAGCCTCCCGGTGCTGGGTGATTTCTACTACACAATCTTCTTCTTGTAGACGTTGTTGGGCCTCCAAGTGCAGAGGTTTGTAGGACAGTAGCAAATTTCCCTCAATTGGATGACCTAAGGTTTATCAATCCGTGGGAATCGTAGGATGAAGATGGTCTCTCTCAAACGACCCTGCAACCAAATAACAAAGAGTCTCTTGTGTCCCCAACACACCCAATACAATGGTAAATTGTATAGGTGCACGAGTTCGGCGAAGAGATGGTGATACAAGTGCAATATGGATGGTAGATATAGGTTTTTGTAATCTGAAAATTTAAAAACAGCAAGGTAGCATGTGGTAAAAGTGAGCGTATACGGTATTGCAATGCGTTGAAACAAAGCCTAGGGTTCATACTTTCACTAGTGCAAGTTCTCTCAACAATAATAACATAATTAGATCATATAACAATCCCTCAACATGCAACAAAGAGTCACTCCACAGTCTCTAATAGCAGAGCACAAACAAAAAGATTATTGTAGGATATGAAACCACCTCAAAGTTATCCTTTCTGATCGATCTATTCAAGAGTCCGTAGTAAAATATCACGAAGCTATTCTTTTCATTCGATCTATCATAGAGTTCGTACTAGAATAGCACCTTAAGACACAAATCAACCAAAACCCTAATGTCACCTAGATACTCCAATGTCACCTCAAGTATCCGTGGGCATGATTATATGATATGCGTCACACAATCTCAGATTCATCTATTCAACCAACACAAAGTACTTCAAAGAGTGCCCCAAAGTTTCTACCGGAGAGTCAAGATGAAAATGTGTGCCAACCCCTATGCATAAGTTCATTGAACCCGCAAGTTGATAACCAACACATACATCAAGTAGACCACGTGAATATCCCATTGTCACCACAGGTAAGCATGGCAAGACATACATCAAGTGTTCTCAAATCCTTAAAGACTCAATCCGATAAGATAACTTCAAAGGGAAAACTCAATTCATTACAAGAGAGTAGAGGGGGAGAAACATCATAAGATGCAACTATAATAGCAAAGCTCGCGATACATCAAGATCGTATCACCTCAAGAACATGAGAGAGATAGAGATCAAACACATAGCTACTGGTACATACCCTCAACCCCGAGGGTGAACTACTCCCTCCTCATCATGGAGAGCGCCGGGATGATGAAGATGGCCACCGGTGAGGGATCCCCCCTCCGGCATGGTGCCTGAACAAGGTCTTGATTGGTTTTTAGTGGCTACAGAGGCTTGCAGCGGCGGAACTCCCGATATATTGTGCTCTTCGAAGTTTTTAGGGTATATGGACTTATATAGGCGAAAGAAGTCAGTTAGAGGAGCCACAAGGGGCCCACGAGGGTGGGGGTGCGCCTAGGGGGAGAGGGCGCGCCTCCCTGCCTTGTGGCCACCTTGAAGCTTCCCTTACGTGCACTCCAAGTCCCCTAGATTTCTTCCGTTCAAAAAATAACTTCCCCGAAGGTTTCATTCCGTTTGGACTCCGTTTGATATTCCTTTTGTTCGAAACACTGAAATAGGCAAGAAAACAACAATTTGGGCTGGGCCTCCGGTTAATAGGTTAGTCCCAAAAATGATATAAAAGTGTGGAGTAAAGCCCATAAACATCCAAAACGGGTAATATAATAGCATGGAACAATAAAAAATTATTGATACGTTGGAGACGTATCAAGCATCCCCAAGCTTAATTCCTGCTCGTCCTCGAGTGGGTAAATGATGAAAACAGAATTTTTGATGTGGAATGCTACCTAGCATAATTCTCAATGTAATTTTCTTTATTGTGGCATGAACGGTCAGATCCAAATGATTCAAAATAAAAGTTCATATTGACATAAGAAATAGTAATACTTCAAGCATACTAACTAATAAATCATGTCTTCTCAAAATAACATGGCTAAAGAAAGTTATCCCTACAAAATCATATAGTCTGGCTGTTGCTCTATCTTCATCACACAAAGTATTTAATCATGCACAACCCCGATGACAAGCCAAGCAATTGTTTCATACTTTAGTAATCTCAAACCTTTTCAACTTTCACGCAATACATGAGCGTGAGCCATGGACATAGCACTATATGTGGAATAGAATGGTGGTTGTGGAGAAGAAAAGAAAGGAGAAGATAGTCTCACATCAACTAGGCGTATCAACGGGCTATGGAGATGACCATTAATAGATATCGATGTGAGTGAGTAGGGATTGCCATGCAACGGATGAACTAGAGCTATAAATGTATGAAAGCTCAACAAAAGAAACTAAGTGGGTGTGCATCCAACTTGCTTGCTCACGAAGACGTAGGGCATTTTGAGGAATCCCATCATTGGAATATACAAACCAAGTTCTATAATGTAAATTCTCACTAGTATATGAAAGTGACAACATAGGAGACTCTTTATCATGAAGATCATGGTGCTACTTTGAAGCACAAGTGTGGAAAGAGGATAGCAGCATTGTCCCTTCTCTCTTTTTCTCTCATTGTTTTGGGCCTTCCTTTTTTATGGCCTTTCTCTTTTTTTTAAGTCCGAAGTCTCATCCCGACTTGTGGGGGAATCATAGTCTCCATCATCCTTTCCTCACTTGGGACAATGCTCTAATAATGAAGATCATCACACTTTTATTTACTTACAACTCAAGATTACAACTCGATAGTTAGAACAAGATATGACTCTATATGAATGCCTTCGGCGGTGTACCGTGATATGCAATGAATCAAGAGTGACATGTATGGAATTATGAAGGTGGATTTGCCACAAATACGATGTCAACTACATGATCATGCAAAGAGCAATATGACAATGATGATGCGTGTCATATAAACGAAACGGTGGAAAGTTGCATGGCAATATATCTCGGAATGGATATGGAAATGCCATAATAGGTAGGTATGGTGGCTGTTTTGAGGAAGGTATATGGTGGATGTATGGTACCGGTGAAAGTTGCACGGCACAAGAGAGGCTAGCAATGGTGGAAGGGTGAGAGTGCGTATAATCCATGGACTCAACATTAGTCATAAAGAACTCATATACTTATTGCAAAAATCTACAAGTCATTAAAAATAAAGAACTACGCGCATGCTCCTAGGGGGATAGATTGGTAGGAAAAGACCATCGCTCGTTCCCGTCCCGAACGGGAGTGGAGTGGTCCCGCTGTGCAACAATTCTTGCCGGTCCGACATCATCGCCATGATGCCATACGTCACAGCGCACGGCCTTGACCCGAGCTGGGTCGAGCCGGACGAGCTCCAAGTGCAGGAATTCTTTGACACCTTGCACGAGGGGTACGTCACCGTCGAGCCATGGCTCATCGAGGATACCTCCCAGGTGGAGCTGGACTACATCGCCGCCAGGGTGGCGGAGGTGAAGCTCACCGAGGAGGCAGGCAGCACCAGCAGCGTGGAGGACAAGGCCGCGGCGGAAGCGAAGGAAGAAGAGCTTGGCCGGTGGGCGGCGGTCGTTGGGGAGGCCAACAGCGCCGGCACCGGGGCTCCCCTCGTCGAGGACGTGGTCGACGAGTCGTTGTCGGAGGAGGCGAGGGGAAGGATACCACGACCGCCGACCCTCTAGTCACTGGAAGAGGGCGAGTCCTACGGCGGTCCACCTCCGGTAAGCCGGTCCGTCCCGGCTGGGCCGCGCAGCTGAGATAGGCCCAGGAGACGTCTGTGCGCCAGACAAGGGCTACTGCGACGAAGAAGGCGGTGAAGGCCGTGGCGGCGGAGAAGAAGGCACCCGCTTCCTCGGCCACTGCCTCCCCCCTCGCCGGCTGATGTCGGCGCAGGGATCGCTTTTGACTTTGGACCCCTCAGCCCGGAGAGGAAGAGGAAGGCAACAGACGAGGATGAGGAGGAGGAGGAAGAGTAAGCTCTGCCCTCCCCCTTCTTTTCTTTTATGTTTTCTCCATTTCCTCAAATGGTGCCGCTTATTCTGAATCATCTTCAACCCACAGGGACGTGGAGACGCTGTCCCAAAGGGCGAAGAGGGCCAGGATTTCGACGAGCGGCCCGCCCCCGGCAGGCACCTCCAGCACACCACTGGTGGTGTTTAGCAGCCTGGACAGCAGCCCCCAGCCCAGCCCCCAGCCGGAGTCCATCATCATCCTTCATCGACGTGCGCTAGGGCCGTGATACTTTGTTACTGACCATGCCATGGATGTAGGAGGGGAGCAGCAGCAAGGGGAGCCATAGAGGGCTTCTCCCAATGTGCCGCCCCCATCGACCACGCCGCCCCGTGGGGCGTCCCCGGGATAGGCACCAAGCACGGAGCCCATGCACACGGAGGAGGAGGAGGAGAATGCAGGCGCCGGTGGCTTCACCTCGACGCCGGACCTTGGCGGAGAGGGGTCTTCTGCTTTCCGGTTTGGCGCGGGTAAGCCACTCGCTTTCCGTTTTTGCTTCCGTTCTTTCTTCTTTTTTACTGGCTTTTGATCTTGGCCTCGCCTTGTCCCCTTCTTGGCATTCAAAATTCCCCTCGACGGACCCACAGGATGTCGATATCGTCATCAAGGATGTCGCCGAGGATGCCGCGGTGCAGGCCGAGAAGATCGCCGCCGAGGAAAGTGCCAAGGGTGTTGCTGAGGACGCTGCCAAGGGGCCCGCCGGGGAGCCCGACAAGGGACCTGTCGTGGAGGCCGGCAAGGCCGCTGCCGAGGAGGTGGTTGATGACCAGCCCTCCTCCTACGCCGCCTCTGGCTCCGGCAGGTACCGGAGGGTGAGTGACGACTTGTTCGTCCACCTCCCAGGCGCATCGAGCACCAGGACACCCGTCGAGGGGGAGGTGTTCGACGACGAAGTGCTTGCCGCCGCCAGGCTCGAGGTCGTCGACGAGTCGAGCATTGGTGGCGATGGCTCCCAGGAGGAGCGGCTGCTCCAGGCCATGGGAGCTAGCTTCCAGAAGCTCCAGGTGCTCCACCGCGCCAGTTTGGACAAGGCCAAGTCCAGGACGGCGGTGGTGGAGAAGGCAGAGGCGGACCTCCAGGGCACGTTGCCGAGGCGCAGAACTGGTTCCGCCAGGTTCAAGATGAGCTAAAGGCCGCACAGGGCGAGCTGGCCAAGCGTGACGTGGAGCTCACCATGAAGCTGGCCGACGTTGAGAAGGCCCAAGAGACAGCGAGGAACTTGGCTGCCGCCGCCGAAGTCATCCGGACCCAGTGCGATGCCGCACTAAACTCCCAGGAGGAGGACCTTGCCGCGCCCGAGGAGAATCTTGCCGCCACGCTACGCGGCAAGGATGAAGAGGTGGACAAGCTCGTCGCACAGCAGACCCGAGAGCTGGAGGAGAGGCACAGGGAGGCACTCGAAGCCCAGGCTCTGGTTCACGCCAGCAAGGTGAAGGAGCTGGAGGCGGAGCGGAACGAGCTGAAGGGGCAAACTCTGAAGCTGTCCAAGGAGAAGGACATGCTCAACAGCGCCCTAACGGAGCCGCAGGGCGCGACCGTCAGCAGGGCCGGAGAGCTCTCCGAGGCCAACAACTCCATCAAAGACCTCAGGCTAAAGCTGGAGGGTCTCGAGAAGATGCTGCCAAAGGTCAAGGCCCGGGAGGGGACCCTGAACAAGGACCTGGAGACCGAGAAGCAGCTGCGTAGGAACGAGCCACCAACCTTAACGACCTCATGGAGGGTGAGAAGCATTGGCTTGGGCGCCTTGCCGTCATTGCGAACTCGGCCGCCACGCAGGTGGCCATCATGGGGATGTCGGACGTGAGGTACGCCCCAGAGACGAGCCTGAGCCCCAATGCCAATCTGACCCTATTCTTTGAGAAGGTCGTTGGCGCCCTGGAGCGGCTTCACTCCAACCAGGCGGCCTCCCTGGCCGAGGAGTCCCGGATGCTCTGTCGGGGCGCCATGACCAAGGAGCTTGCCTAGATAGCGCACTGGCATCCTGACCTCGACTTCGGAGCTGCGCTGAAGAGCTTGCCGAAGTGAAAGTGCTAGTTATCGACTAGAGGGGGGGGGGGTGAATAGGCGATTTTTATCAAAGTCTTCAAAACATGGAAGTTTTGAAGAGAAACAATAGAAATGACCTAATTGATATGCAGCGGAAGATAAACTACAACAAGCAAGCCATAGTCAAGTATGCAATAATGTGAACGTACAAAGACTAATAGCAGCTAGGTAGTAAGGATCAGGATGGAAGATAGTATGAAGCCAATCAACGATAGTAGTCAAGCAATGAATTCAAACAG
This sequence comes from Triticum aestivum, assembly GCF_018294505.1. NCBI lineage: Eukaryota > Viridiplantae > Streptophyta > Magnoliopsida > Poales > Poaceae > Triticum > Triticum aestivum. Next base: position 67,824,441 of record NC_057801.1, read on the forward strand.
ATAAGACAAATAAGCAATGACTTCATGAAGACAAACTCAAAGTAAAGGGATGGAAGGGATAGAACCAGTCACTTGTTGAAGACACAATATTTGTTGGACCAGTTCCAGTTGCTGTGACAACTGTACGTCTGGTTAGGGAGGCTGAGATTCAACTCAGAAGACCGTGTCTTCACCTTATTCCCCTTGAGCTAAGGACACACAGTCCTAGCCCAATCACGCTGGTAAGTCTTCAACATAGACTTCCGAACCTTCATAGACTTCGCTCACCGGCGATCCACAATGACTCTTGGATGCTCAGAACGCGACGCCTAACCGGCTGGAGGATACACAGTCCTTAAGTGTAATAAGTCTTCAGGTCACACAGACAGAAAGAATTCAATGATGGCTAACACTCTTGGGCTCTGGGTTTGTGGGCTTTGTCCTCGCAAGGATTTCTCTCTCAAAGGCTTCGAGGTGGGTTGCTCTCCAAACGACAAAAGCCGTAAACTAACTCTGAGCAGCCACCAATTTATGGTGTAGGAGGTGGGATATTTATAGCCACAAGGCAACCCGACCTGATATGTCCAAAATGACCCTGGGTCACTAAGGAACTAACACGTGTTCCAACGGTCAGATTTCAAACACACACGACAACTTTACTTGGGCTACAAGCAAAGCTGACTCATCCAGCTCTGGATAAGATTTGCTCTCATTGTCTTGGCTCGAAGACATAGGATTTGGGTTAAGCATCACTTCAGTCACTCTGAATTTGTTCACTTGGACCGCACTTAACAATAGGTTGGTTCCTATGACTCAACAAAGAAGAAAAGGAAACAACGAAACAACACAGTCTTTGCGCTCCATAGTCTTCGCTCAATGTCTTCTCATGTCATAGTCTTCAATGTGAATATCTTCACATACCACCATTGTCTTCAATGTCTTCATACATTTTTAGGGGTCATCTCCGGTAGGTAAACCGAATCAATGAGGGACACCTCCTGCGTTATCCTGCAATTCTCACAAACGCATTAGTCCCTCAACCAACTTTGTCGTCAATACTCCAAAACCAACTAGGGGTGGCACTAGATGCACTTACAATCTCCCCCTTTTTGGTGATTGATGACAAACTGGTTGAAGTTTTCAACGGGAATGAAGTATGTGAAATTGTAAAGGATAGGGTATTGTCTTCATAAGTGGCAAGGGCTCCCCCTGAAGATGTGCATGTAAGTAATTTGCTTTTGGAATGCAAATGCACATGGCAGGTTGTACTTGTGGAGATCCTCTTCAACTTATGAAGATAATTCATCATGCATGAAATGAAATAACTTAAAGAATGACATGCATAATGGAAAATGGACGTCTGCAGAATGATCTAAGTGCGGAATGATCTAAGTGCGGAAGTTATCATCGCACATGAAAGAGCAAATAAGTAGCAAACGACCATCGAGTTTAAGTGTTACAACTCAACGAACGAAATGTATCAAAAGCAAGAGTTGTAACCACTAGGCAAAATATAAAGCAACCACCCATATGAACCCGCTTGAAGACTATCAAACTCATACGCTTCTCCCCCTTTTGTCAGTAATGACCAAAAAGGTTGGAAGACATAGATCAGCTACTCGTCCTCATGAGGTGTAGTTGAAGCAGCAAGGTTGTCGTTGTTGTTTGGCGGTGCAGAAGAACTTGGTGCAGTGTCGATGCGTGCAGAAGTAGGGGTGGTGAAGTAGCATCGTCTTCATCATCGATCACATTTGCATTCACGGTTGCCGCGGAGGAAGAATAGTCAGAGTCTTCAAGGGATGGAGTTCGTCATAGGACAGCATTCCATGGAGGAGTGGAGTCAAACTTGAATCGTTCAGTGAAGCCATCATCTTGAAGATCTGCTTCAGCACTGAGCAGGGTCAAACTCTTCCATGATTGCCGACAGGTTTCGTGAGTGACAAATGCATTCTAGGTGGCAAGATTTCGAATGCGATTGACATCCACCAAGAGACTTTGCATCTGACGCTTGAGCCAAAAGTGATGCTTATCTTGTTTTTGATGCAGAGCCACAAGAAGTTCTCAGTCATTTAGGACCCGAGAGCGCTTCTTTGGCCTTTGAGCAATTGTGCTCTCAGTAGCTTCAGTTGGCGCACGATGAGGCAGATGAGTGTTTCCAGCCATCGGATAGACACGAGTTACAACTTGGACTCCTTCCATAGGCTGTGTGAAGCTCTGGTGTTCAGCATTTTGAAGACAAAGAGGCTTCTTGGCAGGCTCGGGGTATATGGCTTCAACTGACATATCAACCTGTGGTAGAAAAATCACATGATTGCGAGCAGAAGGCTGATAGTTGATAGCAGAATGTAGCTTGATGAGGCGCATGACCCATGGAGCATAGAATTTCAGGCCAAAAAGGTCAGATCCAGATGCAGCCAGTTGCCGGAGGAAGAAATCTTGTGCATTGAAGCTGATGCCATTGAGGATGTAAAAGACCAATGTCTTCATGGCTCCTTCAAGTTTTGCAGCTGATGAATGTCCTTTGATAGGCCATAGAGTCCGCCTGATGATGTGATATATGGTGCGTGGCAGATACTCAAGGTCATCAACAAAGAACTCTTTTGGGTATTCAGCGTCATGTGGCAATGGCTTCATCATGCTCAACATCTGGCTCATGTTGGGTTCTGGCTTATGGAAGATGCTCTCTAAAGCATTGCGGTGGTTTTGACAACCAGGTTCGTACAGCTCTTCGGGAGTGGATAGGCCTGTAAGCTCAATGATGTCAAGAGATTTGGCTTCATGATGAACATTTCCGGTCATCCACTCGAGAATCCATGTTTTTGTATCCCTGTTGTAGCCGCGAATGTGGAGGGTAGCATAGAATTGAAGCAAAAGGTCTTCATTCCAATGTTCTTTGTCTGTCACCAAGCTGAGCAGACCTACATCACGAAAGTAGTCAAGTGCTTCTTCTAAGCGTGGCAGTCCAGCAATGGCTTCAGTGTCGAGGCGCATATGAGGGAATATGCGCCCTTGATCATACAGAACGCAGGAGTAATAGCTTTGTTGCTGATGACTCGAGAAACGATCAGATGATATTCTTGGCCTTGAGTAAGGGTTCTTTGAGCTGTCAAAGAAGGTGTTGTGGCTTTTGAAGCCATTTGCATTGAAGGACCCGACAGATGTGGCAGTACCTGGAAACCTTGGCAGTCTTGGCTTTGGTTTCTGGACCTGAGGCCTATGCTCAATGTGATAATCAAACTGAGGACCAAAGACATTAGGCGGAGGGACCAGAACGGGCCATCTTACTGTGATTAGCTCGCCATGGTTGTATGCTTGCTCAATTGTATAGGGCCTTGGTGGCGGAACAGGAGCAGTGGCAACAACAGTTGCTTCAGGCTGCACAATAGAAGCTTCAGGAGCAGTTGCAGCATCGACTTCTGGCATGTTGCTCGTGGAAGGCTCCACATTAGCTTCAGCCATGACTACGTCACTGGCTTCATTTGTGTTGGTGGTGGCAGCCTCAACATTTTCAACCTCCACTTGTTGAGCTGGAGGGTCTGGCACAGACACATTCACTTCAGGAACAACTTCTTCGGTGATGGGGGAGTAGGGACACGTTCTTCTTGATGTTCGTGATCGGCTGATGCAGCCGGATTGTCTTCAGCAACTTGGGCTTCAGACACTGAGACATTCACAGTTGGAGTGGCTTCTGAAAATACTTGACATGCAACAGGTTGGTGGTGCACTTCTCCTTCTGGAACGCTCGGAAGAGGGAGTTGAGGCCTTGGTCCTTTGCGAAGCCTTTGTAATACATGCGATGCCTTTGTAGATGGAGTAGGCAGGCCATCATCCTCTTCAACTTGCACAGATGGTGTGACTTTTTGTTGTTGGGGAGTACTGGGGGAGTCTTGTTGTTGCGGGCGATCAGCCCATGATGCATCCTGAGTAATTGGCGTCAGAGGACGACCAATGCTGATGATTTTGATGTTCGTGAGAACAGGCGATGATACCACATTGTGTTCAATCTGGGAACCATTAAGATAGGTTCAACAACAAGGGGCTCTGTGGGAGCAGCCCGATTCTTCTTGGTTTTGCACTTCTTCTTGGAGGGAGCAGCATCAGAGGCTTTTGAGGGTTTCTGTTTTCTGGCTTCAGCCTCTGCAGCCCTCGTCTTCTTCTGTTCTGAAGCGGTTGACATGGCCTTTGGCTTCGAGCCAGTCATGCTGCTTGGGAAGACTATGCGAGGTTCATCCTGCCTTGAAGGTGCAGGTTGGACAGTTGATAGCTTCTTATTCTTTGCAGCCATCCTGGGGTCGATGCCAGGACGACCAAGAGCCTTGCGCTTCCAGACTCTTCATGCGCTCTCTAGAGCCTCGAGCTTCTTCATGCTTCTTGTGAAAAGCTTCTTTGAGCTCGCGCAACATGATCTTGAAGTTTTTGACATCATGCATGTTGAGCGTGGCCACATGCTTCTTGAACTGAGCCTTTTCATAGTCAATCTTGTGCTTCAGTTCAACGATGCACTGAGCAATAGCTAACTCACAAGCAATAGCGCCATTGAAGGAGACGCTGAGGCGAATGGGAAGTTGCAAGACATCAAAGCTGAGATTTGGTGTGTCAAATCACTCATCAATGAAGTTATGGTTGATTGCCACGTCAAAGAGAGGCAAATTATCAAAGATCTCTGCCTCTTCCTTGCTCTTGATCAGTTGCTCAAGAGCATCATCTGCAAGATCGTCATCGCTGGACAGATCAATGTGCTCATCAAGTAGAATGGCAGCAGGAGTCAATGTCTGATCAGTACTCTTGATGATTTTCTTTTTCTTCTCCGTCTTCTTGGAGATGCGTGAAAGATCTTCAGACTGCACACTGTCTTCAGGAGGTGCAGTGGCCAGTGGCTTCACATGTGACGCTTTTGGAGGTGCAGCTGATTGTGAAGCCTTGATTTTCTTTGGCTTCTGCGGCCCTGGAGGAGGAGTTGGGGCTTCATCAGTATCAGCATCATTATCAGAACGATCCACTTTGGCACCTTGTACCAAGATGTATGAGATCAGGACATCAAGGTTCATGAAGGGGCCGACCTCATTTTCTTCAGCTTCACGTGTGCCGTCATCACGGGGAGCAGAGGGACCAGGATTGAAGTCTAATCCCCATGACTTCTTGTTTTCCTTTGCCGATGCCTTTGCATACTGGAAGTTGTGTTTTAAGAGATTATCGTCACGACACCAGAGCAATGATGATGGATCGACATTTTCAGGATGTGGTCCACGGACCATACAAGGATAGAATTCTTGTGCAATAGCTTCAGCTCTGTTCTTGGGGGGAAGGCCTCGATAGAGAATATCACCCCAAGGAATTTTGATAGCATTTTTCTCAGCGTACTCCTGGGTCACGAACTTGTACTTGAACCATTGTTCAGCCCAATAGCGTCGAATCCATTGGATTCGGGTCTTGCGCTGATTATAATCCTCTTCATGATCTGTCTTGTAGATTTCTGTGAGGTCATCAGGCAAATCTTTTGATGTTCCCCCTCGATGCTGTTTGCCACCCTTCCTTACTGATTTCTCTGCAGCCATGAACTTCAAACTGAATGGCTTCAATTTGTTCAAAGGCTTCAAGGGCTTTCGCTTGCTGGTCGAACAGGAACTAGCTTCAGGAGAGTTAATGTGTTGCTGTAAGAATTCTGCAAACGAATGCAGACTATGAGAACCAAGGGATTCTCCCACGGACATGTACATGTGACATCATTAGAGAGGTGAGGGAAGGGAAAGAGGTCATATCCATTCTGAGAAGATTTTGAAGATAAATCACTTTGAAGACATTGACCTCATGTTGTGAAGACATTCACTTATATGTTGAGAGTTGGTTCCAGATTTGTCCGAATCCGTGAATAAGTACAAGTGAGGAATCTAACTATATATTAAGCTTAAGTGAATATACTAGGCAGTATGAGATGCAGACAGAATAGATCTAACATTGTGTAGACAGAAACCAATTTTGGTAAATAGGATGAATCATTGAGGATCAAAAATATGGTAAAAATAGAGTTATATTTACCACACGAAGAACTGCTAGATGGGATGAATAGGAGACCGAGCAGTTCAATCCACCGTGCCCTAACTTGGCGACGGAGGACACCTACGGCGGCGGCGGAGAGGACGATGTCCGCGGCCGGCGTGAGGACGGCGTCAGAGAAGTCGCGGCAGCTAAGCGCTTCGTCGCCGGTGTCGTCGAGAGCTAGCGGCGGCGCTAGGGTTTTGACGAGGTGAAGAGGTGGAAGAAGGTTTTCTTGACCGCAGGGGACACGTATTTATTAGTAGGTGTGCGGCATAGCGCAATTACGCAGGTGCCCCTGCCTGTTCACATCCGTGGGACACGTGGCAAGCATGCAACATACTTAGAGTTGTCCCACGTTCCCACGCCCGCCAAGTTTGTCAGATGGTTGTTCCGGCTTCTACGGATTTCAACAATAAAGATGAATCATTTAAAAGGACTTGATGTTTCTCTCTGTGTCTTCTGCTGACAAGGATGCAGAGAAGACATTTGACAGTTTCAATAGAATGCATATGATCTGGACAGATATAGTTTGAGATAGAAAGCATAGAGAGATTAGGGTCCGATCACATTCACTTAGTTCAAAAGATTCACAATTGAAGACATAGCTATAAGTGAATGCTGTAGAGGACAAAATACTAGTATATATATATATATATATATATATATATATATATATATATATATGAGAAAGCAATCAAATCAACATAGTGAAGTAAATCATGAAGATAAGTTGAAAGTTGAAGACAAACCAAATGCGAATATATTCAACAATAACGCCATGAGTGAAACACTTCGAACCAAGAAATTTGGTGGTGGCGTTACCCACCATATTGGAAATATTAGACCCAGACACGGTGCACAATTATCGTGGCGCTCCGAAGTCAAATTTCATGTTAATGTATTCACACTCAGAATGTAAGTCTTCATTGATTGAAGATATACTTTACTTCGTGTGTTGCACATCTAAGTCATCAACATGCATAAGTGTTAGGATGTGTGCCTGATCACAGGACATTTGAGGATTCCAAGATATTTAGCTCACACTGTAACTTGCAAAACCTTTTCTCATCCAAGGGCTTTGTGAAGATATCTGCCAGTTGCTCTTCAGTGTTGACGTGAATGATGTCAATATCTTTCTTCATGACATGATCTCTGAGAAAGTGATGACGAATTTCAATGTGCTTTGTCTTCGAGTGCTGGACTGGATTGTTGGCAATCTTGATAGCGCTTTCGTTGTCGCAGAAGAGAGGGACTTGTTTCAGATTGATGCCATAGTCCTTGAGAGTTTGCTTCATCCACAGAAGCTGAGCGCAGCAAGATCCAGCAGCAATGTATTCAGATTCAGCAGTTGAGAGTGATACACAGTTTTGCTTCTTTGAAGACCAACAGACAAGTGATCGTCCCAGAAAGTGACATGTGCCTGATGTAGACTTGCGATCGACCTTGTCACCAGCATAATCAGCATCCGAGAATCCAACCAGATCAAATCTTGAGCCCTTTGGATACCATAATCCGAGTGTTGGGGTGTAAGCCAAATATCTAAGAATTCGCTTCACAGCTAAGTGATGCGATTCCTTTGGTGCCGCTTGGAATCGAGCACACATGCAAACACTAAGCATAATATCTGGCCTAGATGCACATAGGTAAAGTAAAGAACCAATCATGGAGCGGTATACCTTTTGATCGAACTCTTTACCATTGTCGTCGGGACCAAGATGGTGTTTGGCTGGCATTGGCGTCGTGTACCTTTGCAATCTTGCATTCCAAACTTCTTCAGACAGTCTTTGAGATATTTTTCTTGAGATATGAAGATGCCATTCCTTTGCTGACGAATTTGAAGACCAAGGAAGAACTTCAGCTCACCCATCATGGACATCTGATATTGCTCTTGCATCATGTATCCAAACTCATCACTATACTTCTGGTTGGTGCAGCCGAAGATAATGTCATCCACATATATTTGGCACACAAACAGTTCACCATCATATGTCTTCGTGAAGAGTGTGGGATCGAGGGATCCAGGTTTGAAGCCTTTGCTCTTCAGGAAGTCTTTGATCGTATCATACCAAGCGCGAGGAGCTTGTTTGAGGCCATACAGTGCTTTGTTTAGTTTGTACACCATATCAGGATGTTTTGGATCTTCAAAGCCAGGTGGTTGAGCAACGTACACTTCTTCTTCAATCTTGCCGTTGAGGAATGCACTCTTCACATCCATTTGATATAGCAAGATGTTGTGGTGATTAGCATAGGCTAGCAGTATGCGAATAGCTTCAAGCCTTGCTACAAGAGCAAATGTTTCATCGAAGTCAATTCCTTCAACTTGAGTATATCCTTGAGCCACAAGACGTGATTTGTTTCTGACGACTTGACCATGCTCATCTTGCTTGTTTCGATATATCCATTTAGTGCCAATAATGTTATGCTTGTGAGGGTCAGGGCGCTTGACAAGTTCCCAAACATTATTCAGCTTGAATTGTTGAAGTTCTTCTTGCATGGCTTGAATCCATTCAGGTTCCATAAAGGTTTCAGCAACTTTCTTGGGTCCTAGTATTGACACAAATGAAAAATGCCCACAGAAATTTGCTAACTGTGTTGCTCTTGAGCGAGTAAGTGGACCAGGTGCATTGATGCTATCAATTATCTTCTCAATTTGTACTTCATTTGCAACACGAGGATGAACTGGACGAAGACCTTGCTCATGCTGATCATTGTCATCATTGGGAGGATTGTCTTCGGTCTGAGCATTGTCTTCAGGTTGGTTTGGTGCAGAGATGATAAGTTCCTCTTCAGGCTGTGCTTCAGAAGGCATGATTTCACCAGTTCCCATCAGCTTGATAGATTCGCTGGGAGGAGCTTCATCTAGTGTGCTTGGTAGGAGCTCTCGTTGTGAACCATTGGTTTCATCAAATCGCACGTCCACAGTTTCAACGATTTTGTAGTGAAAGAGGTTGAAGACTCTGTAAGAGTGCGAGTCCTTTCCATAACCGAGCATGAAGCCTTCGTGAGCTTTAGGTGCAAATTTTGACTTGTGATGGGGATCCTTGATCCAGCACCTAGCACCAAAGACTCTGAAGTAGCTGACATTTGGCTTCTTGCCAGTAAGGAGCTCATAGGATGTTTTGCTCAGAAGCTTGTGGATGTAAACACGGTTGATGATGTGACATGCTGTATCAATAGCTTCAGGCCAGAACTTTCTTGGTGTCTTGTACTCATCGAGCATTGTTCGAGCCATCTCAATGAGGGTTCTGTTCTTGCGCTCTACAATGCCATTTTGCTGAGGTGTGTATGGAGCAGAAAACTCATGAGTGATTCCCATTGTATCCAGATAAAGATCAAGCCCAGTATTCTTGAATTCAGTGCCGTTATCACTTCTGATATGCTTGATCTTGATGCCATAATTGTTCGTGGCTCGATTGGCGAATCGTCTGAAGACATCTCGCAATTCAGTCTTGTAGAGAATTATGTGCACCCATGTATATCTTGAGTAGTCATCAACAATGACGAAGCCATAGAGACAAGCTGTTGTTGTGAGGGTAGAGTAGTGAGTAGGGCCAAATAAGTCCATGTGTAACAGCTCGAAGGGTTGAGATGTCGTCATGATTGTCTTCGAGGGGTGCTTCGCCCTAGTCATCTTTCCAGCTTCGCAGGCACCACACAAATGATCTTTCTTGAACTTGACACCTTCGATGCCTATGACATGCTTCTTCTTGACGAGTGTGTGTAAGTTCCTCATGCCAGCATGCCCCAGCCTCCGATGCCAGAGCCAGCATTCTGAAGCTTTTGCAAGAAGACATACGGCAAGCTGTGGACCTGCTGAGAAATCTACCATGTATAGATCATCTTTCCTATACCCTTCAAAGACTAGAGACTTGTCAGATTCCATTAGTACAAGGCAACGATATTTTCCGAATAGCACAATCATGTTCAAGTCACAAAGCATTGAGACAGACATTAAGTTGAACCCAAGGGATTCAACAAGCATCACTTTATCCATGTGTTGATCCTTTGAGATTGCAACTCTACCTAGACCCAATACCTTGCTTTTACCAGTGTCAGCAAATGTGATTTGACTCTTGTCGGATGGACGTAAGGTTGAGTCCATGAGAAGACTTCGATCACCAGTCATATGATTAGTGCATCCGCTGTCCATAATCCATTCTGAAGCACGAGGTGTCATACCCTACAGTGCAGTTAGGAGGATAGGCTTCACAAGGTATGTTGTGAAGCATAAGCATTTGACGCACACTAGGATTATCACAGCTTAGATCAAGGTTAGAACACACAGTATGACAGGTAAGCGATTCATATGTGGAATACATAGTAAGTCATTTTATCATGCGTCCCTTAATGTGTTTTAGGTCCCCAGCAATAGTATCGGACGCCTTTGATTGCTGGCTGGAGACCATATTCTGCAAAAGAGAGTTAATTCTTCTTCACCACCCACATCTTCAGGGGTGGCTTAGAAGCAATGAGTCTAAGTGCAGCATCTGAGAATTTCGGCTTTGAAGCCCTAGCAAATAGCCTTGCAGGAGATGAATGATACTCATATGAATAAGCAGAAAAGTTCTTAGTCCTATGAACATGGTGGTTTGAGGACACACGTTCATATTCATAATTTTGAGTACGATTTCCCTGCAAAACATTGGCGTTAGGGTGACTCAAGTGAGTCCTGTATTCGTATGAAGCCGTTGGACCATATGATGCCTTTGGTCTGGGGTTTGTCTTCTTCCCTGGTGGTGTCATGATGACATTCACTGGAAGATTCTCAAGACAGCTTTTGGGAACCCAGATGTTCTTCATAGGTGGTCCATTCCTGCAGTTAGTACCAATATACCTGGCAAACACTTCACCATTCTGATTTTTGAACAGTTTATAGTTTGCATCAAAGGATTCATCAATGATAATAGGATTAGCATAGGTAAAGCCAGATAAAGTGGATGGATCCACTGAAGGTTGCTTTGCAGCAACCCATGTGGTTTTGGGATACTGCTCAGGCTTCCAGTAGGAACCGTCAGCATTCATTTTCCTCTCGAACCCAACACCCTCTTTCCTAGGGTTTCGGTTCAGAATCTGCTTTTTGAGGACATCACGAAGTGTCTGATGTCCTTTCAGACTTTTATACATCCCTGTTTCAAGCAATGTCTTCAACCTAGAATTTGCATCATCAATAGCAGTGGTATCCTCCGTAGAGGGGTTAGTTTCCACATCAGTAGTTGAAGACAATGCAACAACAGCGGCATTGGTAGCGTTATCACGCTTAATGCATTTTAGACATGGTGGTTCAAATCCATTCTGTGTAACACTCATTTGTTGAGAAAGTAATGAATCGCGCTCCTTCAGAAGATCTCCATAATCCACTCTTATCTTTTCAAGATATTGCTCATTCAGAAGAAAGTTTCTCATGATCAGATAAGAGAGCATTATGTTGATCTTGAAGGGCGTCAAACTTGGAATGAAGTCTCTGAAGACTCTCAGCCAATGCTTTTGACTGATCCATTTCTTCGCCCAACATATCATCGCTCTTACTAAGCATGTTTTGAACCTTTCCAAAGCTCTTTGTTGTTTGGTGGCAAGGGAAGCAAGTTTGACATAGCTAGAGCCAAATTCATCACCTGATTCATCATCACTAGTTTCAGAGAGGTAGCATTCAGTTACCTTAGCACCCCCTGCCATGAGGCATGGTGAAGATGAAGACGATTCAGGTGGAAAGGTCATCTCTTTAAGAGACTCCTTGTAGTCATCAAGCCAAGGATCATGACGATTAAGATGACCTTCATAGACCTCAGAAAGCCGGTCCCAGATTAGCTTCGCGTGATTGAGGTGCATGACGTTCCTAAACTGATTTCGGGACAGACAAGAGCAGATGACATCCTTCGCTGTGAGGTTCAGTAGAGTGTACTTGCGAATGTCATCAGACTCCACCATCTTGCATAGATCGGTATGACCAATCTCAGTGACGGTCCACAGTTTGCTATCCATAGCCATGAGTCGCTTCTTCATCATGGCTTTCCACCGAGGATACTCATGACCGTCAAAGGTGGGGCAAGATACATTCCTCAATCCTGCAGTCGACATAGCTAAACTCCAGGTGGTTAAACCGAATCACACAGAACAAGGGAGTACCTTGCTCTGATACCAATTGAAAGTGCTAGTTATCGCCTAGAGGGGGGAGGGTGAATAGGCGATTTTTATCAAAGTATTCAAAACGTGGAAGTTTCGAAGACAAACAATAGAAATGACCTAATTGATATGCAGCGGAAGATAAACTACAACAAGCAAGCCATAGTCAAGTATGCAATAATGTGAACGTACAAAGACTAATAGCAGCTAGGTAGTAAGGATCAGGATGGAAGATAGTATGAAGCCAATCAACGATAGTAGTCAAGCAATGAAGTCAAACAGATAAGACAAATAAGCAATGACTTCACGAAGACAAACTCAAAGTAAAGGGAGGGAAGGGATAGAACCAGTCACTTGTTGAAGACACAGGATTTGTTGGACCAGTTCCAGTTGCTGTGACAACTGTACGTCTGGTTAGGGAGGCTGAGATTCAACTCAGAAGACCGCGTCTTCACCTTATTCCCCTTGAGCTAAGGACACACAGTCCTCGCCCAATCACTCTGGTAAGTCTTCAAGGTAGACTTCCGAACCTTCACAGACTTCGTTCACCGGCGATCCACAATGACTCTTGGATGCTCAGAACGCGACGCCTAACCGGCTGGAGGATACACAGTCCTCAAGTGTAATAAGTCTTCAGGTCACACAGACAGAAAGACTTCAGTGATGCCTAACACTCTTTGGCTCTGGGTGTTTGGGCTTTGTCCTCGCAAGGATTTCTCTCTCAAAGGCTTCGAGGTGGGTTGCTCTCAAAACGACAAAAGCCGTAAACTAACTCTGAGCAGCCACCAATTTATGGTGTAGGAGGTGGGCTATTTATAGCCACAAGGCAACCCGACCTGATATGTCCGAAATGACCCTGGGTCACTAAGGAACTGACACGTGTTCCAACGGTCAGATTTCAAACACACACGGCAACTTTACTTGGGCTACAAGCAAAGCTGACTCATCCAGCTCTGGATAAGATTTGCTCTCATTGTCTTCGCTCGAAGACATAGGATTTGGGTTGAGCATCACTTCAGTCACTCTGAATTTGTTCACTTGGACCCCACTTAATAGTACGGTGGTTCCTATGACTCAACAAAGAAGAAAAGGAAACAACGAAACAACACAGTCTTTGCGCTCCATAGTCTTCGCTCAATGTCTTCTCATGTCATAGTCTTCAATGTGAATATCTTCACATACCACCATTGTCTTCAATGTCTTCATACATTTTTAGGGGTCATCTCCGGTAGGTAAACCGAATCAATGAGGGACACTACCTGCGTTATTCTGCAATTCTCACAAACGCATTAGTCCCTCAACCAACTTTGTCGTCAATACTCCAAAACCAACTTGGGGTGGCACTAGATGCACTTACACGGAGGATGCAGGCATTGCGGCGCTCAAGGAGCGTATCAAGCCCATCATCAGCCGCATCGACAAAATCAGGAGGTTGGAGGGCCAGCGCCGGGACTAGGCACCCCGTTTCTTATCGCCGCTGCAGGTTCATGACCAAGACAATTGCTATCTTTAGTTAGAACTGCGGCGGCAATTTCTGTAATATAACTCTGCAGTACTTCTGACATTATGCATGTTATTTTCCTATTCGATTTTCCTTTGTATGTCCACCCTACTCTAACTGGGTAGGCTTGCCGGCACGTAAACCCAGGGCGGCGTCTTGAGGACGGATCCCCATTGGCCTGCCGGGTGTGCTTGCTGCCGGGCGAACCACCTCACCGCCATTAACGCGGCCGCTCGAACTGTCGAGCTTGACTCGAGTCAGAGTCGATAGCGTTGCTAATTGCAGAAGGCAACCCTGCCGCTCTTGACGCGACCGCTTGAGCTGTTGAGCAGACTCGAAACAGAACAAGGTGTTGCCAATTGGGGGAAGGCCTCTCTATGTACAGGTTTTCCATACATAGGCAGAATCTCCGAGGACAATAACCTCATATTAAGGAGAAAAGTTTAAAGTTTGGCATGACTTAGCTTTTTTGTCGCCGCCCTGGCATCCTTCATGCTCACCGGCAGCACCATTTTCTCCTGGACGTCTCCTTCGCGGGAGCCATGGCGATGAAGAACTGCTGGGCCAACTACTAGACCAGCTTTTCATAATTGCTCCCCCTGCCTGGCGCGCCAAAGATGTCGGTGGGAAACGACACCTATGGTATCACGAGGATCCCTTCTGCGGTTGGGGGGCGCGAGATCGTTAGAAGAGAAGGATTAGTAATCAGCACAAGGATCATTTACCCAGGTTCGGGCCGGGAGGAGCGCATAAAACCCTAGTCCTGCTTTGGTGGATGTATTGAGTGTTCTTGAGCTCTTGAACTAGCTATGGTGGCTGCGTGGTTCAAAAGAGCCGAATCCCTATCCAGTACGCCATGGGCCTCCTTTTGTAGTCGAAAGGGGCTGCCACAGTGGCACACAAGAGGTGGAAAGGCCTACAGTGCTATGAGCTTATCGCTTGTATTATAGGACAAGGCGCATTAAATGCGTAGCTTAGGTGTCCTCTTGCTTATTCGATGACGGGAGCGAGGCCTGTCCCGTCCGTCGCCGCTCCTCCTCGCCCCAACACGCGCCCTAGCCAGCGATGCATGCAACGCCATGTATGCAGGCAAGCAGCTGAGGTGGCGTGGTGGTGGTGCCTTCCCAAAGATCTGCATGCCACCACGCAGGCGTGTGCTGAGTTGGCCTGGAAGCTGCATGTTGCCACGCAGGTGCCTGCCCAGCTGGTTGTGCTGGCAGCTGCATGTGAACGGTGATGGAGACAGGGTTGGTGTGGGCCTAGCAGTGGCCCCGCTGACGCTCTTGGCAAGGGCCTTGCCGGGTTGCCCGACAAGGCTTTTGTCGCGGCGCGCTGTCGTTCCTTGCCGGGGGTCTCATGGGTTCCCTCGACAAGAATCTTGTTGAGGGTCGTTGCCTTCCAATCCTCATCTGACCTTGAATATTCTTTGTCTTCACAAAGATCTGCATGCCACCATGGAGGTGCCTCCCAAGACCTGTCCCAACGTGGTTGATGGTGTTGGAGACCGTGGGTTCGGGGGTGGCTCACTCCGCTGGTGTGGGCGAGCTGTCCCGGCAAGGGCCTCGCCGAGGCTGTTGAGGCTCGCTCAGCAAGGGCCTTGCCGGGGAAACCTGCTTCGTCCATCTGCTATCTGTGGTCTCGGTCTTTGGCGTTGCGCTGATTGCTTTTGTGCCTTCGACTTCTCTCTGGCTTCCCTCCTTTGCCCTGCTATGTGCGGTCGTGGCGCGTGGCTCTGACTGCCTGTGCACAGGTGAAGGGGTCAAAAGGAGAGCCCCTACTTTTGTACACCCACAGGTCATGAGGAGTGCGGGATCAGCAGTCAGTACGAGCACGCGGGTCATTTACCCAGGTTCGGGCCGTAGGGATGCGTAATACCGTAGTCCTGCTTTGATGTGTATATTTGTCTTCTTGAGGTTCTTGATCTAGCTACCATGAGCGTAACTTGTTCAAAAGTCCGAATCCTTCTCCTGGATGCCTCGGTCCTCCTTTTATAGGTAAGGGGATCGCCATAGTGGCACACATGAGGTGGCATCGGGGAACCGCGGTTAAGCCTATCGCTAGCTATTACGGGACAAGACGCATTTAATGCGCATTTGACGTGTCCCCTTCACTTTACCGTCGCTTCACCGTGCCTTGACGCGCGCCTCGGCCAGTAAAGCGGCCAGCGCCATGTAGGCTAGCAGATGCTGAGGTGGCGCGGTGGTTGGGCCTTCACGAAGATTTGCATGCCACCATGTAGGCATGCGCTGAGTTGGCCGAGAAGCCTCACGTCGACACGCAGGCGCCTGATCAGCTGGTGGGCTGGTAGCTGCATACAAGTGGTGATAGAAGTTTGGCGGGTGTGGGCCTAACTGTGGCCTCGCGGACGTCTTCGGCAAGGACCTTGCCGGGCCCCCCGGCAAGGGGCTCTACAAAAAAAATACACTTCCGTGATGATACTTGTTTGTCATAGTAGGTCACATTTTTTGTCATGCATGTACATCCATGACGATTTTATGACAGAATCACGATAGTCATTCCTGTACTATCGTAGAAGTGTTCCATGACATTACCAAAATTATCATCACAGAAGTGTCCACTTCCATGACAATAAATCGCGCGTCACAGAAGTGCATTCGTCAAGGATTACTGACATGTGGCATCCACCGTAACGGAACACCGTTAAGCTATCAGGTCGGGTTTTGGATCCGATAACCCGTTAACAGCCCCGATTAATGGGTATTTTCCACGTGTAAAATCATCATTGGCTGGAGGAGACACATGTCAGCTCCGCGTTGGCACATGTGTCACTCATCCGATGGGCGAGACACGCCTATGATATGTTGACACGTGGACCGACCCATCAAGTATAAATGGGCCGGCCCAACTAAAGGCCCACAAGATTTTGCGGCCATAATGGGCCGGCCCAGCTAAAGGCCCGCAAGATTTTGCGGACCATGCCCCAGCTAAAGGCCCACCAGATTTTTCGGGCCATAATGGGCCGGCCTAGGTAAAGGCCCACAAGATTTCTGTGTGCCATAATGAGCCGGCCCAGGTAAAGGCCCATAAGATTCTTGTGGATCATAATGGGCCGGCCCAGCTAAAGGCCCACGAGATTTTGCTGACATTAATGGGCCGACCCAATTGTAGGCCCACAAGATTTTGACGACCCTACTAGGCCGGCCCATTAACTGGCTGCCATGTTTTGGGCCAAATGCCGGCCCATATTTGATCCGGTCCATTAATGGCCTGCCACGTTTCGGGCCTAATAATGGCCCATATGAGATCCGGCCTGTTAAAATCCTACCACGTTATGGGCCAAATTACGGCCCAGATCAGGTCTGGCCCTTTAAGAGGCTTTGGGCTAAATTATGGCCCCTATCAGATTCGTCCCGTCAACTAGACGCTATGCTTTTGGGCCCACTTGCTAAAGGCCCATTTAGTAATTCAGCTTGATATTAGTTTCGGCCTGTTAAGGGCCCATTTAACATTTCATCCCTATATTAATTTCATCCTGTTAAAAGCCCATCATATAGTTGGGCCTAACTACGACCCGGTTTGCATCCAGCCTGCTCGCAACCGATATCAGATTGGGCTAAACAAGGACCGAGACAATTTTAGCCTGTTAAAAGCCTGTGATTTGATTCGCACAATCATGGGCTGTGGTCCATTTCGGGCTGCTGCCGGCCCGTGAGCTGTTCGGCTGTTTCAGGACCAACCTACTTCTCAGCCACCTAAAATCCCATTGAGTTTTCTTGCGAAAAGAGGGTCGGGGTTTACTCGGCCTATTAAAGGCCCTTATCTACTAGTGGGTCAGTTTACTTTTGGCCGTTTAACGGACCAAGATGATGGGGCCCATGATGTGGATCATACATCGTGATTGCATGACGGCCCGATTATGTACCGTAATTTTATGGTTTGGCCGGTTTACTGTGTAGACAAGATATATATACAGTAAAATAACTATAGCATCGTGAATAAGAAAAAGCCTAGACTATACAATAATAAAATTACGGCATATTACATCCACCGGGCATCAAAGTTCGCCACTATGATAACAAAGCACAAGCAGACAGCAAATTACATACACTGGGCATCAAAGATCGCCACCAATGCAAATAAACACGCCAACAAAATAATATACAAAACCGACAGCACTTCAATAGAGTTCAAGAAAGGTTAGCCCTGCTGGGGAGTTGCAGTGCAAGCAGCTGAGAGAGATGATGAGACTCTGCTTGTTCAACACTTATATCTTCCTCACTCTGAAAGATAAACAAGCAGACAGATGATAGGTTTTGCACATAAAAGTATTAGTGCTGACAATTCATCACCTTTCTTACTGATGAATAAAGTGACACAGTTTAAAATTGCATTAACACAATATGGTATTGTTCAGATCAAGACATGGCAGGAAATGACATTGTGAAGGAGTTGGCAGCATCACGACACCACTGGATTACAGATAAAGAACTCATAAGTATCAATGGTTAGTGTGTTCTCAATTTATCCCATTTCAGAATGGCAAATAAAGAGACGGTTTAAATAATAGTAGAATATGATATGACATTGTTCATAGTTAAGACATTGCAGAATATGACATTGTGCTGTAATGGGTAGGTTCACCACACTACTGGATTACGGATGAAAAACAGAAGCACACATGCAGTGCAAAAGAAGATCACTTGCTCTGTATAGTTTAATTTACATGGTATGAAGAAGGAACTTGGTTGTACAACTGAAAACTTAAATTGAGAAGGACAAACTTTTGTTTATGAACTACATAATAAACTTTAAACATGCAATTTGATGCAAACACCGAAAAGAAACAACTGTAGCAGTCATGGCTAACCAAATATACACAACCAAGTTTGAAGGCTTGAGAAGGACAACCTTACATTAGTGGTGAAGACAGGCTCTATAAAGCCCTTGTCCATGCTGATGGGGGGGGGGGACAATTCAAGAAGTTTACCATAGAATCTTCTTCATAAGCATTGCCTTTATTCTACATTTTGTTAAGAGTAAATATAGATGTGATAATATACGAAAAATGGAGAATATTTAAGATAAGATAAAGAGTGATGCTACATAACTAAGTAGCTATAAATGTATGTGCATCGATACAGGAAAAAGGCACAGCCAAGAGCAATGCACAGCTAAACTTCTTCAGTACCAACCTTATGGTAAGAGTAAATATAGATCTGATGTGTAGAAAATGGAGGGCAAAGGAAAATAAGCTACAGAGTGATGGTACATGAACAACTACTTGTCAATATAAGTAGACTGATAAAGGATAACATGTACTTACAAGAACAATGCAGAGCTAAAAAAATTCATTGGCATTGGATATATTCTACACTAATGTAACCATTCATACAGATCAGATAATTTGGAGCGAACAATTGATAAGCAAGCTATCATGCATACTGCTGTCACATAATGAACCAGGTAGGTATGCAAGTACAGTGATACAGGACAACATGTACTAACAAGAGCAAAGCAGCAGGCAGCATATTTGCGATATCCTGTCGTTCTTTTCAAACCAGAATTCTTCTTCGAGCAGATTTCCTGCTAAAAAGATACGTATGGCACATGCGGTAAAGTAGAAGTTCAAATTGTCATGTGATTTCATAGACAGTACCTCATCCTGGGAAAGAGACCAGTGCATAACAAGGTTTTTCCATTCAATGTCTTCTAAATTTAGCACAAGAGACTTCACCGGAAATTCGTTTATAGACTTGCCATCAAAGTGTGATTTCCTTAGGTAACACTGATACTGCTGCAATGCTTCCTTGAAAAGCACAAGCAAGCTTTTCTCATCATGACTATCCAGATTGACCCTTGCCTAGTTACAACAATGTAACGTAAATCATTGATGTGTTCAATCAGCAGAAAATAAGAAAATAATAACCATGAATAATAGCACTTACACGTAAGTTGGACAGTAATATGTGAAAATGGTGGTTGTCTTTACTATAATCTTCCAATGATGGGAATATATGCACGTAGGCCCTAACAACATTGAAATCATTGTCTTTTAAACTGGGAATAAATGGAATGGGGTCCCAATCTGCAGGAATTGGCTGTCTCTGTAGTTGGGATAGGTCTTCGACCGGTGGACTTGCTATGCTTTTTGCTGGAGTGGGATTTTTCAGTGGTACGGCTGGTGCTATGGCAAATGATATGGGTATACCTTTTGCTGGAGTGCAGGTCCTGTGTGGTGGGGCTAGTGGTGTGGCCAGTGAAGTATGGGTACAGTCTGCTGGAGTCGGTCCTACGTTTTGTTCCACTGGTTGTACAACCAATATAAGTGGGGTGCTGTTTGATTTCTTGTCACGACCGGTTTTTCAATAAAAAGCTTACTGAGAAACCGACCTTTATATAGACCGGTATAGGAAAAACCTCCTTACTGGTAGACAAATCGTTGATACAGAAATCCAGTAGTACTAAATATTATACAGGGTTGAGCTAAGGTAGCTCAACAATTTATTACAAGCATACCAATATTATACATAAAGGCGGATATGACACAGTGGTGTGGTGGCATACTACTGACTCGTAATAAAAGTGGTGGTGGATATGTCACAGTGAAGCGGGTGACATGACTCCTAATCCTGCAACTAATCGAGCGTCGAGGTGAGGCTCGATGATTTTATTCGGGTAGCGGAAGCGTATATGATACAAGTGACCAAATCCAGGATCGCACGGGACTGACTGGGTTTCTTCTAGGCGTCGGACTCGCTATCGTACTCTTCATCCATGAGATCGCCTTCGTCAACATCTGGCCAAATGAACAAGCCAAGTGAGTACTTTGAATGTACTCGCAAGACAGTTCGGACATAAGATATAACAAATGCAAACATGATGCACCATGAGCAATTAGCAATGCACACTCAAATAATAAACTTGCATGGCATGTTAAATAAAAAGGAAGTCAGGCGGTAGTCCTCCCGAAATCCCAAAAATAACTGCAAACCGATTGGGTGTCTGAAGCGACGCCTCGAAAGGTAAAAATAAATTAACATGCCGCAGTCGGGCGTCTGAGCGACACCACATAAAGGGCTTATATTAAAAATGTAAATGACAGTGCGTGCCACAGTCGGACGTCTACGCGACATCTCGGAAAGGGCTTATAATGAAAATAAATAATAACAGTGATGCCACAGTCGGACGTCTACGCGACATCTTGGAAAGGGCTTATAATAAAAAAAATAGTGATGCCACAGTCGGACGTCTACGCGACATCTCGGAAAGGGCTTATAATAAAAAAAATAACAGTGATACCACAGTCGGACATGTACGCGACATCTCGGAAAGGGCTTATATCGAAAGTAAATAGCTGGTGTGCCACAGTCGGACGTCTGAGCGACATCACGTAAAGGGCTTATATTGAAAATAAATAACAAGAGTGCCACAGTCGGACGTCTGAGCGACATCACAGAAAGGGCTTATATTTCACCATGCATATTCAATAAATTCATGAAGTTAAATCACTCCAAGGAAATACTCAATACATAATAATAAACAGGTTAGTCCATCCACAGGAGTAATCATCTAGCCGGACTTAACACTCATGTTTGCTCACCGGAGATTTGTCATTGAGACTGACACTGAGACTGACAAAGATAAGTTGACACAGTCCTTGACCATAGACACGGTTACTCGAATGATTTTGACTCTCTAGAGTTTGCACTATTTAACCACAACCAACTGATTTCAGTAGTCACGAAGGACTAGTTCCGTTTACAGTATTTCGGTAGAAACACATCTAACCAGTACACACCCATTCCACCTCATGATGCCAGGAATCACCCTAAGCAATGTTCAAGAAAAACTTTGAGACGGGGAGGCCACAACCTTGAATAGCACGGGATCAAATTTATATTCGTGCGCTCTAAGGGGTGCCTCCCTCTTGGTACCAACCGGAAACACGCATGCCCCCTGACCGGATGACTGGCTTTAATCCAGGGCCATGGAACCCTCAGCATGGCCTCTCTATTTGGTGTGTACGAGGAAAGCGGTTTGCAACTTACTAAACCATATTCTTTGCAGAAAACATGTGGTAGCACAAAAATAAATGGATGATAACGTGATTTGATCCACATTGACACTGGAGTTAAATGGTTTGGCATAAGACTGGCATGCTTCAACACTGCCATCTTACCACCTCTCATGTCACCACATGATCATGTAAACTCACATCGAATAACATATGAAGTTTCGAAGTTTACTTGCATCAGCCTTGCATGCAATATAACACTTACTGCTATGCATATAAAAGTGCCATGAACTAACTACTCAATGCAAACATGCAAAACACTCATCATTTCAAAGGTTCAAACATGCTTGCCTGGTTCGGAGTAGTCGGAGTCTAGCTCGGTGAAGTTCGCGGTTCCGTCACCTCCTCCGGTACCTACGGTTATAAAGAAAATACGCACTCACGTAAATACCGTGTGTGGACAAAAAGTGTTCCAAAACTAGACATAAAAATAAAGATGATAGAAATAGAATCAATCAAAAATCATTTTTTGTTTAAAAGTTATTCAAGTTTCAGACCAGGGACTTATCTGTGATGAACAGAAAGTTTCCAGGGGCTAGCTTATAAAAACAGAAAACGATCCGATTAGAAACCCGTCAACTCTAAAGGGAAAGCGTATTCTGCCCGAAGGCGTTTTCCAGAAAAACGGTTCGAATATAAAAGAGAGGCTGACGAGGGGGTCCCACTCGTCAGGTTTGAAAGTTTGAGAGAGAAAACAGAGCGCGCCGGCGCCCGAAGCTTGCGGTGGTCGCCGGCGATGATCCACGGCGAGTTAGGAGGAGCGGAGGGTACGTGTGGACTCAGGGTGCTCTCCCGCGTCTGTGGGTGGTGGAGTTGGTCGTCGGCGAGCCCCACGTCGACGGCGGCTTTCACTCTGGCGAATGACTGCTCGGGCGTCAGTGGATCTCACTGGGGAGGGCTGCAAGGGTTGAATTGGCGCTCGGGTTAGGGCATTGGGTGGAGTAGGAGGCGACTGGCACGGTCTGGAAGGCGGGTGTGGTCTCAGCTGAGCAAATCATGCCGGAGGCCGAGGCGGATCAGGGCGGACGGAGACAGAGGAGAAGGCCTCCTCGGGATCCTCCTAGGGGTCGAGCGCAGTTCTGGCTTGGTGTAGGGAGTGGTGCTGGTCGAAGGCGAGCTCAGGGTGGCTATTTATAGCCGGCCCGAGGCGGTTCCCACGAACGGGATAAGTCCGGCGGCGATTACGGCGAGGCAGTGGCCGGACGGGTGGTTTAGGTGGCTGGGCATCAACGTGATGGTGCACTGGTTCCATTTGAGTGCTAATCTTGGCCTGCCCTGGTTGATATCCCAGGTTCCAAACGGAACGGCGTACAGAGCTCGTCGGCGGCAGGGGGCACGCTCTGCACTGCTCAGGCCACAGCGACGGTGCCGCAGCACGCGCAGGTAAGCAGACAGCCACGCGGAGGCCTCGGGTGGCTCGGGCGGTGCTGGACGGCGCCGAAAGCTGGTGCTGGCTCCCGCTGGCCACCACGGGTGGCTCTGCCACCGCAGAAGTTGCCGGCGTCGGCGAGGCACGCCACCACCGACACCTGCGCCCGTACAAAGAAGCGTGTGGCGCTCTGGATAAGAAGGAGGAGCAGTGTGCATGGCGCAAGAGTGGGCACTGGTGAGATCGACGCCGGGTCTCTGAAGAAAACGACACTGACGGTGCAACTGCAACACTGAACTCTCTGAATTTACTGAACCTGAACAGCAACAGTGCCTGCCCTGTGCTTGATGAAATGTTTTTGGCATGTGGGAAATTTATCTGGGGCTGATATATGGTGAGGTGGCCTCTCAATGCACCTGGGGGCTGCTTGATTTTTGTCAGAATTTTTGGAAAAGGAAAAATATGAATTTCACCAAAAATGATGAATCTGGTCCAAACTGGTAGTGAGGAAAACTTGAAAATTTTGAACTGAGGAAGAGTGGATCTTGATGGATCTAGGTTGGGGGTGCTAAGGACTAGTCAGAGGAGTTGGTTTGGGATCAAAACTCAAAGTAAATTTGGTACTTCCTTTGTAAACCACCTAGGTCCAAAAATAATGGCAGAAATAGTTTTGGGGATAAAATAAATGGAATAAAAATCAAAAATGGGTTGCACTTGCTAGGTTTGGATATACGACTTGACACAAAGTGGAAGGAGGTGTTTTGGAAGAAATTTTTAACATGGGCTTGGTAGAAGAGAATGGTTTGGATAAAAAGGGAATAACCAAAACTCATAGGATTTCTTTTTAAAAGAAAACTTTCAAAAATAAATTGTGATGAGTCACATGAATGAAAAGCCTTTAAAGCCAAACATCAAGGTTGAGGATGACCCAAGATAAAGATTTTGACATAAGAGGAAATTTTTGAGAAGGAGAGTCTTTTTTTAAAAAAGATTTTGAATAGCCTCCTTCAAATCAAACAAGGAATGTGCTGAAAACCAAATGAAATTTTTTGGAGTGTCACAACACCTACCCCCTTAGGAAAAGTCTCATCCCCGAGATTTCAGCTGATCCTCAAATAGGTGTGGGTGCTCTGTCCGAAGAAAATCCTCTCTTTCCCATGTTGCTTCATTATCGGTGTGATTGCTCCACTGAACTCTGAAAAACTTGATTGTTTTCTGACGGGTCCTGCTTTCAGACTCCTCCAATATTTTTATTGGACGTTCCCTGTAGGTGAGGTCTAGTTGCACGTCAATGTCTTCATGGGATACATGCTTCTCTGGGTTGCTCTCGCACTTCCTCAACTGTGATACGTGGAACACATCGTGGATGTCTGACAGCTCTTCGGGTAGGTCTAGCTGGTAGGATACTCTGCCTCTTTGTGCAACTACACAGAAGGGTCCGATGAATCTTGGTGCTAGCTTTCCTTTAACCTTGAATCGTTGTAGGCCCCTCATAGGTGATACTCGTAGGTACACATACTCACCGGGTTCAAAACTGACTCCCCGATGTTTTCGATCGTAATAACTCTTCTGTCGACTTTGAGCTGTCTTGAGTCGGTCCCTGATTACCTTAACCTTTTCCTCAGCCTCCTTGAGCATGTCTGGGCCAAAGATTCGACTGTCTCCGGTCTCTGACCAATTTAGTCGGGTACGACATCTCCG
This sequence comes from Triticum aestivum, assembly GCF_018294505.1. NCBI lineage: Eukaryota > Viridiplantae > Streptophyta > Magnoliopsida > Poales > Poaceae > Triticum > Triticum aestivum. The sequence goes on from NC_057801.1 coordinate 67,849,182, forward strand.
CCCATACAAGGCTTCAAAAGGTGTAGGCTGGCTTGGTAACTGTTATTGTATGCGAACTAGGCATATGGCAGGCTTTCTTCCCAACTAGTTCCATAGGTGAGGACACATGCTCTCAGCATGTCCTCCAGAATTTGGTTCACGCGTTCATTTTGTCCATCAGTCTAGGGGTGGTATGCTGTACTGAATGCTAGCTGAGTCCCCAGGGCTAGTTGTAAATGATCCCAAAATCTAGAGACGAATTGTGTGCCTTTGTCAGATATTATAGTCTGTGGGACTCCATGCAGACAGACGATACGGGAGAGGTAAAGCCTGGCAAGCCTCTGAGTGGTGTGGGTTGTCTTCACCGGGATGAAATGCGCCACCTTAGTTAGTCTATCTGTGATGACCCATATGGCATCATTTCCGTATCGTGACCGGGGTAGTCCAACAATAAAATCCATTCCAATATCGTCCCATTTCCACTCGGGTATCTTGTTTGGCTATAGTAGTCTGGCTGGTTTCTGGTGCTCGGCCTTAATGCGTTGGCATGAATCACAACATGCAATGAATGTGGCTATGTCCCTTTTCATACCGTGCCGCCAAATTTTTCCTGAAGGTCCTTGTACATTTTGGTTCCTCCAGGATGGATTGAATATGGAGCGGTGTGGCCTTCAGCTAGAATTTGCTGTTTAAGGTCCTCGATATTTGGTACGCAAAGCCTATCTCCGTACCATAATATTCCCTGCTCATCTATGACGAATTCTGAGGCCTTGCCCAAACTCACTTTCCTTTTTATGCCTTCAATGCTGGGGTGTCCACGCTGAGCCTCCTTAATCTGTTCTATCAAGGTAGGTTGTATTTCCAAGTTCGACATATTGCCTTCGGTGACCATCACCAAGTTGAGTTTAGCAAATTCCTGCTGAAATTCAGGTCTCAAGTTTGGTAAACTGTCATTGCCCGAGCTGGGATTCCGACTAAGAGCGTCCTCCACTACATTTGCTTTTCCTGGATGGTAGTGAATGCCAACATCATAATCTTTCACCAATTCCAACCAGTGTCGCTATCGCAAAGTGAGCTCTGGTTGTGTGAAAATATATTTGAGGCTTTTATGGTCCGTATATATTTCACAATGATTCCCAAGCCAAACGTGTCTCCACTCCTTGAGTGCGTGAATGACTGCTGCCAACTCCAAGTCATGTGTGGGATAGTTCTCTTCATGCTTCCGTAATTGCCTGGAAGCGTATGCGACTACCTTGCCCTCTTGCATTAATACGCATCCGAGGCCCTTCCGGGATGCGTCACAATATACTTCAAAATTCTTGTGTATGTCTGGTACAACTAGTACTGGTGCTGTTGTTAACTTCCTTTTGAGTTCTTGGAAGCTTTTCTCACAGGCTTACGTCCATACAAACTTTTTATCCTTCTTGAGTAACTGTGTCATTGGTTTTGCTATGGTTGAGAATCCTTCAATAAATCTTCGGTAGTATCCTGCCATTCCCAAGAAACTTCGTACATCCGTTATGCTGGTTGGTAGTTTCCAGCCAAGTACGGCTTTGACCTTTTCCGGGTCTACGGCAACACCTTCTTGGGTTAGTACATGGCCTAGAAAACCAACTTGTCTTAACCAAAATTCACATTTACTGAACTTGGCGTATAACTGATGTTTCCTTAATTCTCCCAGTACAATCCTGAGATGTTTGGTGTGCTCTTCCGGTGTCTTGGAGTATACCGGAATATCGTCAATGAATACCACAACAAATTTGTCCATAAATTTCATAAATACTTTGTTCATGAGGTGGACAAAATATGCGGGGGCGTTTGTTAGTCCAAATGGCATTACTGTAAACTCATATAGTCCGTACCTTGAGGTAAATGTTGTCTTGGGAATGTCTTCTGTCCGTACTCTTAATTGATGATACCTGACCTCAAATAAATTTTGAGAAGACCTTGGCTTGTGCGAGCTGGTCAAATAAGTCATTTATCCGCGGCTTTGGACATTTGTTTTTGATGGTGACCATGTTGAGTGCTCGATAGTCTATACATAATCTTAGTGTCCCATCCTTTTTCTTGGCAAATAATACTGGTGAACCCCAAGGTGAGGAGCAGGCTCGTATAAATCCTTTGTCCAGTAATTCCTTTATTTGCTTCTTTAATTCTACCAACTCGGAGGGTGCCATTCTGTAGGGCTTCTTGTAAATAGGGGTGGTTCCAGGTGCTAGCTCAATGATGAACTCTATTTCCCGGTCAGGCGGCATGCCTGGTAGCTCTTCGAGAAATACGTCGGGGAACTCACATACCACTGGAACTTTTCTTAACTCTAAAATGTCCACTTTGTTCAACCTTGGTTGCCGTTATATCTGTCTTTCCTGAGCTGAAATTTTTATTGTCTTCCCGTGATGGTGGGTAAGAATCATGGTCCGATTGAAGCAGTCAATAAATCCTTTGTTGGTGGTTAACCAGTCCATTCCTAGGATAACATCTAGTCCCTTATTTTCCAATATGATGAGGTTTCCATGGAACTTTAGTCCTTCAAGCTCGATCACCACACCTTGGCAGTAATTCTGAGTTACTTGCTTAATCCCAGGGGACTTGATGATCATGGATTTTTCCAAGGGAAGCATCGAAAAATCATTTTGCAAAGCAAATCTCTTTGAAATAAACAAGTGAGAAGCTCCGGAATCAAACAAAACCGTGGCAGGTATTGTGTTGACAGGGAACGTACCGAGTACGATATCCGGGGCATTCTGCGCTTCCTCCCTGTTCACGTGGTTCAAGTGACCCTTCTTGTGGTTGTTATTGGGGTTGAAGTTGTCTCGCTTGGGCATTGAATTATTGCCACCATTGTTCGGCTTGGGGGGCGAGTTTCTTGGCTTGGGACACTGCTTGGCATAGTGTCCTTCTTCTCCGCAGGCGTAGCAAGTAACACCTGGGCGATATGTAAACTCCTTGTCCCTTGCATGGAATTTTTTGTTTGGGCAAGTAACATTGGTCGTGGGTTTGTGTACCCCACTCTTCTGAAACTCCATCTTGCTCCGGTGGTTGCGAGCAAGAGTAGTCTGGTCCCTTTTCCACTTGCGGAAATCCTCCAAGCTGCGGCGCTCATTTTCCAATGTAATAGCCTTATCCACCAGTGTTTTGAAATCTAGGAAAGTGTGTACGACCAGCTGGCATTTAAGCGCTAGTGACAGACCGTCCAGGAATTTCTCCATCTTCTTGTTTTCATTCATATGCTCTTCGTTGGCGTAGCGAGACAATAGAGTAAACTGACTGTTGTAATCAGTCACTGTCATGGTCCTTTGCTTGAGGTCATCAAACTCCCTCTTCTTGAGCTTCATAATACTCCTGGGAATGTGCGCCCCACGAAAACCTTCTTTAAATTCCTCCCAGGTAATATCATTTTCATTGGGGTGCATGTGTAGGAAGTTCTCCCACCATGATGCTGCCGCACCAGTGAGATAGTGCGGTGCATATAGTACTTTATCACGGTCTGAACACTGTGCAATAATTAATTTCCTTTCTATGTCTCAAAGCCAATCATCGGCCTCCAGAGGTTTGTCAGTATGAGAAAATGTAGGGGGACTCAGACAATTTGGATTGCTGCTGATACGATCCATGGTGATTTCCCATATTGATGGCTTGGTTCATCATTTCTCGATGTTGTTGCTGACTCTGCTCATAAAGGCGGCATACTTGAGAAAGTGTTGCTTCACTGCCTTGCTGACTTGACTGTCCCTGTGTGAAATTGTTGCTTGTCTACGTACCATAATTTTCTTCCAGCGGACTTGGCATAGAACGAGTCCAAGGACGAGACATTTTCTGCTCCGGGGTATTTAAAAAAAACATATGAGAAAAGCTGAGTGGCAAAAATATAATTTTGCAAGACGAATAAAATTTAAGAATTCCAACATTTTCCAAGAAAATACATGATTGCGCACGGAGAAGGACCGCTCAGTACTTATCTTACACGCAAGCCATAATTATACAATACATCACTCAGGATGTGCGTACACATTCCTGACATGTTATTTAGGCTAGTGCACTTCTCCTAGTTCCTACATGATGCGCACACAGACTACTTCTCACAACCTATATACATATAAACATATCATACAAGCTGACACACTGCACGGCTGCTAAGCGTACTCAGTCGGAGATGGTGAGGATTTCCATCGGCCTGCCAAGGGTAAGGCCCAGTGATGCTGGAGACTCAACCTCCTCCTCAATAATAGGCTCCAGACGTGAAGCATTGAGCTGTGGAGCTGGTGCGGGTGCGGTAGGTGGTGCAGCTCTGACTGGAGTAGGAGCAATGACTCAGTCAAATTCTTCAGGAGTAGGGAGGCGGCGAGCAGTGGCGAGGGTGGCAGGAGTGTGGGATGCCGAGGACGAGACGTAAGTCAGTGGTGGAGCCGTATGGAGAAGCTCCCTCCTATTGGCGGAATAGCTATGCACGACGGACATACGAGAAGCCACAAGGTCGTCCACGAGGTTATCAAAAGCTGCCTCGAGCGCCTTGAGATATTCAACCAGCATCTCAATAGCCTCATCCCTTTCTCCCCTAGGGCAAGCGAATGCATAGTGACAGGTGTATGGCACGTGGCAGGGGAGGTAGCGGTAGCGACGAGTCTTCATTGAAGGAAGAACATCCCGAAGACGAGCTATCGCCTCATGGGCAGCCATCTGCATAGCATGCCTCTCCGTAGGCATGGCTCTTCCCACAAACCGGAAGCGGCGTAACTCAACACGCCCCCCTTGAATTGCACCACGGCCTGGTGCATGGACAGACTGTCGTTGATCTTGTGCTGGTAGAGTGTGAACTCCGGACGAGTCGATGGCCTGATCGCGATTTTGACGATGGAGGTGAGAAGCTTGACGAACCCCTCAGGCACGTTGGCGAACACCTGTGACTCACAGTCGTTGCCAGCCATCTACAAAAGTAGGCAAAAATTCTGAATAGTCAGATCATAAATTTTACGCTGACTGTCAGAAAATGACTACGTTTGCAAAAAATTAAAATAGCACTATTTACGCTAATAACCGGTTAGCGATCACACCTAGTGGCTTCCTACAGTCAGCCTGGCTCTGATACCAATTTGTCACGACCGGTTTTCGAATAAAAGACTTATTGAGAAACCGACCTTTATATAGACCAGTATAGGAAAAATCATCCTTACTGGTAGACAAATACTTGATACAGAAATCCAGTAGTATTAAATATTATACAGGATTGAGCTGAGGTCGCTCAATAATTTATTACAAGCACGCCAATATTATACATAAGGGCGGATATGACACAAGGATGTGGTGGCATACTACTGACTCGTAATAAAAGTGGTGGTGGATATGTCACAGTGAAGTGGGTGACATGACTCCTAATCTTGCAACTCATCGAGCGTCGAGTGAGGCTTGATGATTTTATTTGGGTAGCGGAAGTGTATATGATACAAGTGACCAAATCCAGGATCGCACAGGACTGACTAGGTCTCCTCTAGGCGTCGGACTCGCTATCGTACTCTTCATCCATGAGATCGCCTTCGTCAACATATGGCCAAATCAACAAGCCAGGTGAGTACTTTGAATGTACTCGCAAGACAGTTCGGACATAAGATATAACAAATGCAAACATGATGCACCATGAGCAATTAGCAATGCACACTCAAATAATAAACTTGCACGACATGTTAAATAAAAAGGAAGTCAGGCGGTAGTCCTCCCAAAATCCCAAAAATAACTACAAACCGATCGGGTGTCTGAAGCGACGCCTCGAAAGGTAAAAATAAATTAACATGCCGCAGTCAGGCGTCTGAGCGACACCACATAAAGGGCTTGTATTATAAATGTAAATGACAGTGCATGCCACAGTCGGATGTTTACGCGACATCTCGGAAAGGGCTTATAATGAAAATAAATAATAATAGTGATGCCACAGTCGGACGTCTACGCGACATCTCGGAAAGGGCTTATAATAAAAAAAATAACAGTGATGCCACAGTCGGACGTCTACGCGACATCTCGGAAAGGGCTTATAAAAAAATAACAGTGATGCCACAGTCGGATGTCTATGCGACATCTCGGAAAGGGCTTATATCGAAAGTAAATAGCAGGTGTGCCACAGTCGGACGTCTGAGCGACATCACGTAAAGGGCTTATATTGAAAATAAATAACAAGAGTGCCACAGTCGGACGTCTGAGTAACATCACAGAAAGGACTTATGTTTCACCATGCGTATTCAATAAATTCATGAAGTTAAATCACTCGAAGGAAATACTCAGTACATAATAATAAACGGGTTAGTCCATCCACAGGAGTAATCATCTAGCCGGACTTAACACTCATGTTTGTTCACCGGAGATTTGTCACTGAGACTGACACTGAGACTGGCAAAGATAAGTTGACACAGTCCTTGACCATAGACATGGTTACTCGAATGATTTTGACTCTGCAGAGTTTGCACTATTTAACCACAGCCAACGGATTTCAGTAGTCACGAAGGACTAGTTCCGTTTACAGTATTTCGGTAGAAACACATCTAACCAGTACACACCCATTCCACCTCACGATGCCAGGAATTACCCTAAGCAACGTTCAAGAAAAACTTTGAGACGGGGAGGCCACAACCTCGGATAGCATGGGATCAATTTTATATTCACGCGCTCTAAGGGGTGCCCCCCTCTCGGTCCCAACAGAAAACACCCATGCCCCCTGACCGGATGACTGGCTTTAATCTAGGGCCATGGAACCCTCATCATGGCCTCTCTATTTGGTGTGTACGAGGAAAGCGGTTTGCAACTTACTAACCCATATTCTTTGCAGAAAACATGTGGTAGCACAAAAAGAAATGGTTGGTAATGTGACTTGATCCACATTGACACTGGAGTTAAATGGTTTGGCATAAGACTGGCATGCTTCAACACTGCCATCTTACCACCTCTCATGTCACCACATAATCATGTAAACTCACATCAAATAACATATGGAGTTTCGAAGCTCACTTGCATTAGCTTTGCATGCAATATAACACTTACTGCTACGCATATGAGCATGCCATGAACTAACTACTCAATGCAAACATGCAAAACACTCATCATATGAAAGGTTCAAACATGCTTACCTGGTTCGGAGTAGTCGGAGTCTAGCTCGGTGAAGTTCGCGGTTCCGTCACCTCCTCCGGTATCTATGGTATAACGAAAATACGCACTAACATAAATACCGTGTGTGCATAAAAAGTGTTCCAAATATTTTTCAAATAAATCTGATAAAAAACTAGACAGAAAAATAAAGATGACAGAAAAAGAATCAATCAAAAATCGTTTCCTGTTTAAAAGTTATTAGAGTTTTAGCCCAGGGACTTATCTGTAATGAAACAGAAAGTTTCCAGGGGGTAGAACAGAAAAAGATAGAAAAACGTTTCATATTGAAAGCTTATTTACCCGAAGGCGTTTTCCAAAAAAAAACGGTTCAAATGTAAAAGAGAGGCTGACGAGGGGGTCCCACTCGTCAGGTTTAAAAGCTTGAGAGAGAGAAACAGAGCGCGCCGCCACCCGAAGCTTGCGGTGGTCGCCGGTGACGATCCATGGCGAGTTGGGAGGAGCGGAGGGTACCTACGGACTCAGGGTGCTCTTCCGCGTCTGTGGGTGGTGGAGTTGGTCGTCGGTGAGCCCCACGTCGACGGCGGCCTTCACTCCGGCGGACGGCGGCTCGGGCGTTGTTGGATATCGCCGGGGAGGGCTACAAAGGTTGAATTGGCGCTCGGATTAGAGCATTGGGTGGAGCAGGAGGCGACTGGCACGGTCTGGAAGGCGGGGGTGGCCTCACCTGAGTGGATCGAGCCAGAGCCCGAGGCGGATCGGGGCGGCCGAAGTCAGGGAAGGAGACCTCCTCGGGGTCCTCCTAGCGGCTAGGCGGGGCTCTGGTGAGGTGGAAGTATGGTGCAGGGTCGAAAGCGAGCTCGGGATGGCTTTTTATAGCCGGCCCGAGGCGGTTGCCGAGAACGGAATAGCTCCGGCGGCGATTACGGCGAGTCATTGGCCGGACGGGTGGTTTAAGCGGTTGGGTATCAACGATGATGATCCACTGGCTTCATCCAAATGCTAACCTTGGTTGGATTAGACCTGCTCTGCGGTTTCGACAAAACGACACTTCGCGGGCCTGTCGGTGGCAGAGAGCATGCTCTGTGCTTGCCAGGCCACGGCGACGGTGCTGCGGTGCGCACAGAGGAGCAGACGGCCATGCGGAGGCCTCAGGTGGCTTGGGCGGTGCTGGACGGCGCCGAAAGCTGGTGCTGGCTCCCGCTGGCCGCCATGGTGGCTCTGCCATCGTAGAAGTTGCCGGCGTCGGCGAGGCACACCGCCACCGACACCTACGCCCGTCCAAAAGAACGTGCGGTGCTTTGGATACGGAGGAGCAGTGCACAAGGTGCCAGCGCGTGCACTGGTGAGATCGACGCCGAGGTTCTGAAGAAAACGACGCCGCTGACTGAAACTTGACACTGAACTCTGAATTTTCTGAATCTGTGACAGAAACAGTGCACGCCAGGTGCTCAATGAAATGTTTTTGGCATGTGGGAAATTTGTCTGGAGCTGATCTTTGGTGAGGTGGCCTCTCAATGCACCTGGGGGCTGCTGGATTTTTGTAAGAATTTTTGGAAAAGGAAAAATATGAATTTCACCAAAAATGATGAATCTGGTCCAAACTTGCAGTGAGCAAAACTTGAAAATTTTGAACTGTGGAAGAGTGGATCTTGATGGATCTAGGTTGGGGGTGCTAAGGACTATTCAGAGGAGTTGGTTTGAGATCAAAACTCAAAGGAAATCAGATACTTCCTTTGTAAACCACCTAGGTCCAAAATAAAGGGCAGAAATAGTTTTCGGGATAAAATAAATTGAATAAAAATAAAAAATGGGTTGAACTTGCTGGGATTGGATATTAGACATGACCCAAAGTGGAAGGAGGTGTTTTGGAAGAAATTTTTAACATGGGCTTGGTAGAAGAAAATGGTTTGGATAAAAAGGGAATAACCAAAACTCATAGGATGTCTTTTTAAAAGAAAACTTTCAAAAATAAATTGTGATGAGTCACACCAATGAAAAGCCTTCAAAGCCAAACATCAAGGTTGAGGATGACCCAAAATAAAGATTTTGACATAAGAGGAAATTTTTGAGAAGGAGTCTTCTTTTTAAAAAGATTTTGAATAGCCTCCCTCAAATCAAACAAGGAATTTGCTGAAAACCAAATGAAATTTTTTGGAGTGTCACATTTCTCCGGCACCACCACATTTTTCAAGGACTTTGCTGGCGCTCCTTCAGGTTCGACAATCACCCTCTTCCTTTTTGATGTGTGATGCACAAGAACAGCATTTGAGTGAAAAAACATGGTATGATGATATATGGAATATGTATTGATAATGGATGGGCATGGCATCTCGAGTTATATGATGAGTAAACTAAGTAGATGGCGGTGCAACAAAGTAGAAGAAATGCAAGACAACATATGCAAGATACACGCAATCAATAAAACCTTGCCAAATTAGAACAGGCACCTTGATGGGTGAACATTACAGGCCATCTGCCTTTGACTCCTCGAGGTTAGAATAGTCATTAGGATGATATTCTGAACAAGAATCAACACGTGGGGAGCGTATGAGTTTCATTGCATCCAGAATGCCACTCAATGCCTTGGTGCCAATTTTCTAAGTCATTGTAGTGTACCACAATATTCTTCTGATGCGCGGATTCTGATATTCACTGTAATTGCGTATAATATGTGAGAACCATGAAAACATAAATAGTTGTGAGATTATCTTTGTAATGCAGATGATATTCTAATATAGGGGCGCCCCTGTAAACACTTGTGTGCTATCACTGGATTCTGATGAGAGAGCTCATGTGTGTTGTAATATGGTGCGTGCATTTATATAATCTGGCATAAGTACACAAAAAAATAGGCTCCATAAGTAAGGATAGTTGGGAGATGATAGGTTCATAATATACTATATAGAGTGTTTATTGCCAAACCATGATAACAAGAGCACACAGCAACTAGGCAGATCATAGTGTACATAACAGGGGTACACCATAACCACGATATATAAATCGGGAAAGTGGAACTGGCTTGAAAGTACGGTGTTGTATCGCCGCTAGTAATTGAAAGCATATCGATCACGTACAGGCCAGCTCTATCAGCTGTTGACTGCAGATGTCCCTGCGCCCTTCCTGACAAGGAACATACTATACGTACACAATATAGAATAAACAAAGAGGAACATGTCAAAGAACAGAAGAGGAAGCATATTCTTGAGGTTCCGCTTCATTGCATACAATGTTGGTTGCCTACTCATGATGAATCACATCGCCCAAAGAAATGCAATTCCATGTTGTCTCTCTATATGTGGCAATTTTGAAAAAGAGTCATTAGGATCATATTCTGAACAAGAGTCAACAGGTCGGGAGCGTATGCCTTTCATTGCATCCAGAATGGCACTCAATGCGTTGGTGCCAATTTTCTAAATCATTGAAGTGTTTAGCTTCAAGAGTGGACTGCTGCTAGTGCGACACAAAGCAGCTACACAGATCATAGTGTAGATATAACGGGGAAAACCTTAAGCATCAGAGTAAAATCAGCAAAGTGGAAATTGCTGGAATATATGTGCTAGTACTGCCGGTACGGCTTGAAAGGCTTCGAATACCGGTTCTCCTAAATTGAAGGTGCGGTACTTTTAATATCAGTGTAACTCTCAAAGGCGACACAGTTCCCCGCATTTCCTTGCTATTCTTATAGAGTTCAAGTGGGCAGGTCACTACAAATCCTATTCCTATGTTTACAAAATCCTACGAATCAAAGAGGCTCAAAGTGTCCATCACAACGGACCCTATAGACCTCTACACTTCAAATGTCCCTGCTCATCTTCAGTACAAGGAACATACTGTACTACTATCATACTCCCTCCGTTCCAAAATATAGGTCTTGGTAGAGATTTCCACTATGGATCACATACAAATATATCCAGATACATTTTAGAGTGTAGATTCACTCATTTTGCTCCATATGTAGTCCATGGTGGAATCTATACGAAGACTTGTATCAAGGAACGGAGAGAGTACATATTAAAGAAGAACGGAAGAGGAAGATGGTAAAGAAGAGCAAGAAGATTTTGGATAATAAAATGTTGGTTGCGCAGTGCCCACACATGATGAACTAGAGCGCATTAAGAACGTAACTCCCAGCTGTCTCTCGACCATTGCAGGCGGTTGGATGAAGATCCTACGTCTCCTAACCCTTCTTCTTCCTCGTCTCTGATTCTTCCCATACAGAACACCGCACAGGCCGCCGGCCGGACCACCAGCCCCCACCGCCTATGTTCCTCTGCCACCCCCACCCCCACCCGCGTCGAGTTTTCTTTGTTCGGTGAGGCCCCACAACCACCCGAGCCCCTTCGTTCGCACCGGCCAACTACGGCGAGCTCTATAAAATCGACTGACCCAATTTTGAAATTTAGTCTACTATGATTTAACTATTGTGGCATATAAAAGGGGAAAACCATAAGCTTTGGGAGTATAGTGTTCAGTGTGCCATGGCGGATCTGAAGGTGCAAAATGGACAAAGGCAACTTCGCAACCAAGACAAGAAATCAGAGTAAAGCAGTGGTGATCTATTTTCTTGTTGCGATAAATAAGTTGAGCAGATACGAAAGAGTACCGCCTCTGGTGCGGCACTGTGTATGCATCTGCTGAGAATTTTACGGTGCTGCGGTAGCGATGGCTGTCGGCGGCGTGGAAGCAGATCTAGGAGGGTAGACGGTGGCGGCAGGGCGCGGTGGACGAGACGGTCGTAGGAGCGGCGCCGACAAGGTGGACGACGGCGGGGATGAAGCGAGAGGACGGGATGTAAGGATCCCGGTCCGAAGCCGTGGATGAGAGAGGTCGATCTCTTGTAATGGATGGCGGCGTCGGGGTATCAGCTCCGGCATGGTGGAGGAGGACGATGGTGGATGGGGTGGCGGACGGATGAGGATGGGGTGGAGAGGATGTTTTGGCGCTCACGGAGTACGAATGGGGAAAAGGGAGGTAGGGAGGAAGGGGGGAACCATGTATTCAGGGTGCGCTTGTCTCAAATGCGAGGAAATTTACCAACTTAGCCCTCATTTCAAATTTCCTGCATCACAACAATATTAGTCGGTTGGGGATAGGACGGTAATCTCACATACACCGAATATTTGTCGACGAGAGTTTGTTTTTGGCTCCCACTGTGTATGAATATGAATCGGGGAGGGAGTCGATTTCGGCCGAGGACACACTGTGTTTTGGCGCCCACCGTGTATGAATCCGGGTGAGAGGTGGTTACGTCACGTTTGGGTGAAATTACAAACCTACCCCTATCAAAACCTATAGAAATCCAGCAGATAGGCTTTGCGTGGCAGGGATATGCAGTAGTAATTTCCATCTCGCAGATTTTGGTTTCGGGCGGCTACTGCGACTTTCCCTGCTTCGTTCAAATTTTGCATAGTGCACGATTACCATGCCAACTCAACTTGAATCCCGTTTGTATTCTATTTTTTCGGGCGTGATCCATTTTCAATTGGAATTACATTCTATATACATCATTTTTTTATATATACTTTCAAAAGCACAACAAAGAATTCTGCTCCTTTATATGTATAATATGATTTACAAATACAATGATCTCAAAATCTTTAGGTTGAATTCAAAAAATTTAACCAAATTATGTTCTACTAAAATGTATGGATCAGTAATATCTACATATTAAATAACATAGATGTGCGTGAATTCATATGAGTATGCATGTTTGATAGATCGATTTCGGTTCGAGTACGGATTACATGTATCATCGTCTCGCATTCAAATATTTGAATCCCTTTTAGGTTCACTCCTTTCACGCCCATCTCTCTCGCATGCATGCTCCTTCATGTAGCTATCACTCTCTTTTCTCCAGCTCACCCGCACACTCACTTCATGTTTCTCCTATCCTCACAAACATGGTCTCTCGACGTCTCCCTTGAGAAGTGTCACACTCTCCTTATCATTATACATTACACGGTTTTCACTATCTCTCACGTCTCTACTGTTCTCTGGTATCACTCGGTACCTAAGCTTTCTTTTTCACCGCCACACACATAGTCTCCACTCGTCTTTCACTTTGTCTTTCTCTCTATGGGATTCTCTCACACACCCTATATGTCTCTAGATATGACTCATACCACTAAAATTACTCTCTCTCTCTCTCATGTAGACACAACATTTCTTGCGGTCTCCTTTTCGTCTCCATCCCAGACTGACATTATTCATTTGTTTACCGATCAGACAATCCCCCCATCTCTCTCTCTCACAGACACACACACACACGCAACTCCTGCTTCCACTCCCCTTCCCGACTATTGTCTCTCTCTCTCACACACAAAACTCTCGCTTTCGCACCCCAACTCATATTTTTTCTCTCACAAACATTTACCGACTAGCCTCTACATAGGTTTATACACCCGCAGACTAGTGCTTCCACTCCCCTTCCCAACTACCATCTCTCTCACACACACAAAACTCTCGCTTTCACACCCCGACTCGTATTTCTCTCACAAACATTTATCGACTAGCCTCTAGATATGTTTATACACCCGCACACTCGTGCTTCCACTCCCCTTCCCAACTACCGTCTCTCTCTCACACACACAAAACTCTCACTTTCGCACCCCGAATCGTATTTCTCTCACTAACATTTATCGACTAGCCTCTAGATCGGTTTATACACCCGCACACTTGTCCTTCCACTCCCCTTCCCGACTACCGTCTCTCTCTCTCTCACACAAAACTCTCGCTTTCGCACCCCGACTCATATTTCTCTCACAAACATTTATCGACTAGCCTCTAGACAGGTTTACACACCCGCACACTCATGCTTCACTATCACATACATGTATCTCTCCCTCTCCTCGTATCTATGTATATTTTTCTTCCCTTCTTGAGACACTATCACCTCATTTTAAGATGATACCTATCGCACACACACTCCTTATGTTTTTGTCACACACGCACTCCGTCCTCCTCCACTCTCCCTCTCTCTCTCACACACATGGGCTTTTTGCAACAACTAGCAAGATGCCCATGTGTTGCACGGAACATCAAGATGCATTTGTATGAGTAGTTTATCTTCTGGGGGGAAAGGATGAACGAGGGAAGGCCTTATTTGCAAATGTGGAGAGGGGTGTGGGTATCTTTTTGCAAAATTGCCATAGTTTCTTTCCTATTCGTCAGATATAGACCGGACGGGCTATATTGCAGGATGGCAGGCACACCATCATCATCGACAATGCTTTTTATAAGAGTAGGGATAAAAACAGAGTTGGTGATGATGGTGGGCCTGCCATCCTGCAATGTAGGTCATCCGGTTTATATCTGACGGATAGGAAGGAAAATATGGCAATTTACCCGCACTCATCAACACATTTGCAGATAAGGCCTTCCCTCGTTCATCCTTTACTCCCACAAGATCTTGATGTTCCGTGCAACGCACGGGCATCTTGCTAGTAAGAGTAGAAATTAGACATATACCACTTCTCGAATCTTGAAACCAACAACATTCCTCCCTTATCTCATCAAAACCGCCAAAGGAATATATTTTGAGTGAAACATAACATATTTTTAGTGATACGTATTTCAAAACTAGACTTTTTTCTATCAAATCGGTGAATATGTATTATTCTACTTTGATCGTGTGGCAACGCATTGGCACATTGCTAGTAGTTATTATAATTTTTTGGACACTAGACAAACGGTGGAGTACATATACGAAGAGAAGAGGCGCACGCACGCAGTCGGCCTCTTGCTGTCTCGCACACATAGTGTTACGTAAAGGCGATGTTAACAAATAAACCCTAAAACCCTAGGTGCACGATTGCTGCATTCGCGGGTACCGGGTACGTGGTGGAGCACCTTTGTAGGAATAGTCAGCTCGCGTGATAATTTGATCCGTAGGAGTTGATGGTCGGGACCACAGGTGAACGACTTGGAGGCGGTGGCTCGCCAGTTGCCATAGATCAAGTAGCCACGTTTAAAATATCATTTTTTTAGCGGGGTTAAGAGTTCCGATTTTCAATGGCGCGTTATAAGTACTAAGTAGTTTTTAGAAAGATTGGTATGGAGCGAAAATGGAATTCATAGTACTACGTACCTCCTTGGCATATGGTTGTATGGGTTTATGTTGCGATATGTTGAACCTGGTAGTTCTAGGGAAAATACTATGGTTTAGATTTAGATGCTGGTTTCCAGTAATGAAAACCGAAAGGGGAAACCCTTCTTTGATTTAAAAAAACTACTACCTCCATTCCGGTTTACTAGTCCTCATCGTATTTTGGGTCAAAGTTTGTCCACGAATTTTACTTGTAAAATGTGAATGGAAAATGAGATTTTGTTATACCCAAACAAAAAAAGGACTGGAGGGGGTGATTGCTCTGACACAGACACGACCTCCCATAGCGCAGGCATTGAACCGGCGCGCCGGCCAAGAGGGCCCCACTCGCTGCAAGCCCGGCTCAGCACGCCTCCTCGCCGTGTGCAACCAGCTTAAGATTGCTTTGTCTGTTATTGTTTCAAAAGTAATTGCTGTTATTACATGACCTGAAAATATATATTTTGTGCCACATCAGTAGATGCACCGACATCACAACATGCATGCTGACTGGATAAACATTTGAACCTAGCTATTATGAAGAAAATTTTGTATTGACAACAGTTTTAGATAGAAGGAGACGCCTAGACTGCTCTGCCTCTGCTAGCTTATTTCTGGCTTCTTCCATCTCTTCTTTAGCTTGGGTGAAGAGAGCATCTGATTGCTCTTTTCGCTTCTTCAGGAACTCAGCTACTTTCTCAAGGGCTGCTGCATGCTTTCTTTCAGCCTTTACTAGAGCCACGAGGACACGAACAACTGACAACTCCACCTGGCTTGTGTGTAATCCAGCATCATCTGGGAATTTGCACCTTATGTCTAATCTAGCATCATTAGGGAACTGGCACCTTGTGTGTAATCCAGCCTCATTTTGGAAGCATGATCTCGAGGTTGACCATACTTCCCTCCTCGCAGGAACTACATCCTGACATGAAGTTACTTCTTTTTTAGATAAATATTTAGAGCAACCCAGATCCATTTAGTAGAAGCCAGATAAACAGAACTCGGAGAAGTGAATTCGAAAGGAAAAAATATATAAAAACAGACTACAAGGTGAGAACACCCACTTCCTACATCAAGCTAAAAACGAAAGCATTAGGACGATTAAGACTCTTCTTATTACACATCGAAGAACACCAGGCTTAAGAGAAAAAGAAACTACAACATATACACATCGAAGAACATGAGGCTAAACGAAAGTAATTGAAATGGTGTTACTTACCAAAGCTCGTTTTACAGGTTCGGTGCAGCTCCTCTTTAACTTGCCACGCTCCTTGAAGATCTCCCCAATATCCCGTGTTTGGTCTTCATTGCTACTCTGCATGTTCGCACTCGTGGTTTTAAAATCTCAACATGACAAGAAAAATATACTACTAGTAATACTCGCGCATCTTGTGGGAAACATTAAAGCACTCGTCTGCCATCTTAGAGCATCTCCAACAGAATCCCAATGCGCGGCGCTTTAAAAAGTGTTTACAGTGCTGAGATCAAGAAGTAGAGAGACTAGAGAGTAGAGGATAGTTCTTAGCATTGATAGATAAAAAAATAGATAATTCAACTACTCCTCATCGTCCGACTCCCCCTAGGTGATATCCTCCTCCGACGTCTGACTGTAGGCGTGAAGATACTGATCATCGTCGGATTCCCAGGGCGACGCTGCTCCTAGCCTCATGTTGAATTGAGCGTCCACTTTTCACCTACGCTTGTACTCGCGATAGGCGGCTCGCTCCGCCCTCCCCTTATCCCTCTCTGCCCTCCTTTGCGTGTAGAACTCGCACTCGTTGATGATGTCCTGCGGGAAGTGTTGGCGCCACAACACCATGGCTTCCTCGTCCATCTCGGTGATGCCGAGACGGTGCTCCTGCCTCCGGTTGTCGCGATGATCCTCGTCGGTGCTAAGCCGTGGCAGAGGCGCGAGCTCCTGCACCCGCTCCCGCATCGGCATGTTGGGGAAGTTCAATGTTCTATGAGGGCACCGGAGGCGCCACGCCGCCGCGTCGTACGCGCGGCCGGCCACGTTGGCGGTGTCAAAATTGCCAAGGCCGAGGCGCATCCCGCGGAAACAGATCTCGGCGGAGAAGCTGCCGGAGGGGCACGCACGAACGCCGCAGTATCCCCAAGTTTCCCGGCGACGTGGCGGCATGGTGGCGCGGCGGCGGCGAGGTGAGAAAGAGCAGGGAGAGAGCGGTGGCGAGGCACAGAGCAGTGAGAGAGTGGTGGCAAGGCACAAAGCGGTGGGAGGGCGCGCCGGACGCCGCGCGCCAAAACTAGCGCACGCCCGGCCGCTTTTTCCCGCGCGTGCGCGATCCTTTCCCGACGTCTCTGCTATCTCTACTCTCTTCTATACTATTATATTTATTTTATATTTAATATTTATCTCTACTTCTCTACTGTCTACTTTTTTTCTCTATACTTTTTTTCTCTACTCTTATAAAAAATAGAGTTGGTGATGATGGTGTGCCTGCCATCCTGCAATATAAGTCGTCCGATTTATATCCGACGGATAGGAAGGAAACATTGGCAATTTCGCAAAAAGATACCCACACCCCTCTCCACATTTGCAAATAAGGCATTCCCTCGTTCATCCTTTTCTGCCACAAGATAAACTACTCATACAAATGCATCTTGATGTTCCGTGCAACGCATGGGCATCTTGCTAGTCTTATCTTATAAAAAACAGAGTTGGTGATGATGGTGTGCCTGCCATCCTGCAATATAGGCCGTCTGATTTATATCCTGCCATCCTGCAATGGGAATTTTGCAAGAAGATACCCATACCCCTCTCTAGATTTGCAAATAAGGCCTTCCCTCGTTCATCCTTTTCTCCCACAAGATAAACTACTCATACAAATGCATCTTGATGCGTGCAACGCATGGGCATCTTGCTAATTCTAAAAAACATTCCATCATTTGCCACACTACTGGTTGTAGATGAAAAACCTACCCAAGCACAGCGCGATACAGGAGCGACACACAATTACAAGCTAGTATTCTGTTGGACAATGGAGGCTATAAATAATTACTTTTACGGGAACAATAGCACCCTGGAAATTTGAAGGGTAGGTATGAACAAAATTGGAACTGCACACATACTGCTAAGTGGTTCAGTACACACATTACCAATCGAGGAGGAGAACAATGGTCGTGGCGGCCTCTGTGAGTCATGGTCGGCAATGGGAGTCAGTTCATTGTCCATGACGGTGGTGCTTCTGCGCTTGGCGTCGGCTTCCGGGAAGCAGATCCAAGACCGTGGAAGATGATGCCGGCGAAGAGGCTCCGTGTACGACGATGATGATGGACCGGCTCCAGTGCGGCGTACGAGGTCGTTGATGAGGTAGATGCGCTGCGGTGGACGAGTGCAGCAATGTAAAGGGGATTAGCACGAAGGCTGTGGTGCCGTGGAGGAGTCTATTTTGCGGTGGGGATAGAAAATGGGGAGTATTCAGGTGTACTACTCTGGGTGCCAGGGTAGGGTTGGTTGGGTAGGGTGAACCTGAATTTACGAAAACAGCCCCCTACCAAGCATCATCCATAGGCCTGTTCCGAAGGCTATGATGGTA
The DNA here is from genome assembly GCF_018294505.1 of Triticum aestivum. Lineage (NCBI taxonomy): Eukaryota > Viridiplantae > Streptophyta > Magnoliopsida > Poales > Poaceae > Triticum > Triticum aestivum. Next base: position 67,867,890 of record NC_057801.1, read on the forward strand.
ACTTCCCACTACTCGAATCAGGGTCGCGGGAGATTTTCCCGCCTACCACAAAATTTTGTGACACTGAACTCCCCCTGTGGCGTGTTGAGCTATTCGGCTAAGCAACTAGCGAGTACTACTAGTAAACTCTGCATATTAGGTTTGACCGAAGTCAAACTTCCAAAAGTTTGACCCAGTTTATATAAAAATATAAACACGTACCATAACAAATATGTATGATGTGAAAGTACATTCAATAATGAATCTAATGGTATTTATTTGTTATTGTATATGTTAATATTTTTTGTTATAAGCTTTCTGAGAGTTTACAAAATTTGACTTTTACCAATGCTAATATGCGGACTTAAATAAAAACAAAGGTATTACACATTTGTTTTCCGAGTTTGTAGTGAACTAATCATTTGTTGAAATTGTGAAATAAATATATTAGGCTATACAATTCAATAATTACAATCATTGTCGAATCCCAAGATGTATACAAGGTCTATAGTACTTCACAACATGCTCAAACTCACATAATCCCAGTCAAATGAGAATCTAAATGCATTTCATAGTTATTACTTTGTAGGATGCAACAAAACCAACCATAACTCTACATCAGCCATTATAGAAGCAACATTTTTAACATATCCCGATGTGTGAATGAAACATGGAGCAGATAGGGCGGGAAAGATTGTATGTATGTGGACGAGAGAGTAGGAGACAAACCTAACGAGACAAGGGGAGAGAGAAAGAGAGAGAAAGAGAGAGGAGGAAGTTAGGTCTATGAGAAAGATGGAGACATGTAATATACGTGAGATGCGTATGCATTCGAATTCTGTATACGTGGAAGGAGAAGAGACAACATGTTTGATGAGAGAGATGGAAAAACATGGACGAGAGGGGAAGGATCTCACGGGTTGAGGGATTGATAATTTTGTGCGGGGGGGGGGGAGAGGGATTGGTAATTTTGTGTGTGTGTGAGAGAGAGAGGGTGGGGGAGGAGTCAGTCAGCCGTCATCACATCATCCTGCTTCCAAATGGCCCCACATTCTCTAGCGCGGTGTGGTTGCCGTCTTCGATCTCGTCGATGCCCTCTTTGAAGATTGAGGTGTTGTGCATGTTGGGGTGCAAAGAAGCACAATCGAGAGTGGACGCCGTATAACCTTGGATGGGGATGAATTGTGTGCTCGGGGGGAGGCTGTGTGTGTGTTATGCTGTGATGTGTGTGTGTGTGTGTCAGATATTGAGAGAAAACAAACCTAAGGAGAGAAATGGGTATTCACGAAAAGATTGTGCGGGCCTTGAGGTGGGCAGGGGCCGGGTGAGGGTGTCAAAATGTGCGCGGATATGCATGTGTTACATGCGATCATGCGAGGGACGGACGAATCGAGAGAGATGGTTGTTGTGTTACGGATGCTCCTCACTCCTCTCTCCTCTCGCTCTCTCTCTCTCTCTCTCTCACACACACACACACACAGACAAGTAAACTACAAGACTGTTCTCTCATGTATACACAACGTATTGGCATCTGTCTATGTCTCACTCATGCATGATCATTTGCACATTCACACCTCTCTATGTATGTATCACACGCACAGCGTCTCCACATTGCCCTTCCGCCACAACACACATATGGACACATACACACGTTCTATCTCAGTCAGACACACAAAATCAATATTAAAAAAACTAGGGCGCACCTAAAATGTCAAAATCCAAATAAACACGAACTGGAGCTAAATTCAAATATATGGAAATATTGCAGCGTCAAGAACTTTTCCAGGAAAAAAAGTTGAGTAATATTCGGGGATTGTTTTCACACACACAAAAAGGTTCGGTGGATGACCTTCGAGTACGACACGGTGACACACCGTTCGATCGACCGCGCCTCCGCGGTTCACGCGCTTGCACTGTATTCCGTATCGTGGCTGTGGTACTAACTAATAAAAGTGCTGCCTAAGTCTAATGTTTATGTGTAGTAGTACGGTTTTCTTTTAAGTCTAACCAAACTTATATAAAACTAAAGTAATCACCCATACACGCACTCATCAATATGTCGGCGCCGCCGTTGCGCATGCCGGCGCCCGCCTGCTCCGGCCAACAATTTCTCCCCATCACCGCCGTGTTGCTGCCATCCCTGTGCCATGAAGCCGAAGGCTCGCCCACTCACGTTGTCTGCAATCCCTTCTCGCGATGCTTCCGTGCTGCCAAGCACGCAAGCAGCTGGTGGACCCGCGTCTATGCACACAACGTACGAAGAGGAGGACGAGTGCGTGATCCAGCACGCCGGTGAGGAGGAACTAGCGTGTCATTGTCGTCTCCGCCTGCGCGGAGGAGGCGCGCATGGTGGCTGTCGCGGCGGAAGCCGGCCGCGCGTGTGTCGAGCCCGCAAACCGGGTGCGGACATGGAATCTACCTTCGAGACCTTGAATGCCACGTGGATCCTGCAATCTGAAGGAGCAATTTGGGTCAGTCGACTCTAGTGAGCCGTTTGATGCAACATGGATGGCTAGAAGGGCTTCTTCCACCTCTTCTGCCATCTTCTTCCTTCGCTCCGTCGAACTTCTTTCACAAATCGACTGACCCAAATTATACTACTAGCACGAATGTATTAAGTACAGTAGGAACACGAAGATATGAGCAGTAGTACCAACTGCAAGGAGACCAGTACTAAGACATAGTACTAGTACTACTGTACGTACTAAAGAGTTCAAATAATGAGAAAGAACATAAACATAGTTCTGCTGGGGCCTCAGCACAACACACCCTTGAAAATAAACTAAGCAACTAGTCCGCTTGACACTGCAGTAGAACCAGCATGAGCGACGACACTGCCACCTACTCGGAGTCCGAGTCCACGTCCTCGACTTCGTCCTCGTCCCTCTTCCTCTTCCTCTTCGCCGATGCTTCTTTGCTTGAACCGGACACTGGGCTCTGCTTCTTCATCCAACCTTTGTAGATATTTAAACAAAGGTAGGCATCCATTGTTGCATACAGGATGTGATCTTCATCTAATGTCTTCGACTCCCATGCATGATGAAACTCGTGATGGGGTTTCTTTAGTTTAGCATACGAAGGATCAATCATGGCTGCTGCCAGGGTTAGCATTGAACGTTGAGAGGAGGACACCAGCCTTGCCTTCTGGTGATTGAAGGACTGGCCTACAATGAGACCTATCCGACGCAGGACATCACTGTCGGCCCTAAAGTCTATAGTAACAAATTTCACTATTTTGTCCTTGAGGAAGTTCTTAAAATCCTGGCACTCAATGTCGGCATGGCATATGTGGTAGACCAAGCGAACATTATGTACGCAAACTTGGATCATGGCGGGCTTCTTCCTCTCTAGCTCCTTTAGAATCTTCTCTCTTTCCAGGACTGTGGTGTACTCCACATCTAGCCCAGCGACCCACTCATCCGTTGAACTGTTGAACATGCGTACGAAACGAGCAAGCCATGCTTTCACCGTTGCGGATCCACGTGTGTAGATGACGATGAACTCATTGTCGGTCATGGCTCTAACCTGCTACTCAGCAGCGACCATGGAGATTTGGGAGGCCATGGATTTTGGAGGAGGGTTAGGAAAAGTTGAACTGTTGTACCCCGCGAAAAAAACTGGGAGCGAACTAATGTGAAAGGACGGGATGACTGGGAGCAAACTGTTGTAAGGTAGAATACGGGGACGAGTAGGGCGTGCGAACGGCATGGGGTTGCTGGCTTGCCCGGTGGATAAACGACTGCAAGCCCCCAAAGAGTTCTCCAGAACTATGCGGGACCCACTAGATGTCATGTCTACTAGACCCATATTGTAGGCCTGACGGTATAGCTTCTGCCTGTTCGCATGCCATGCCGGCGCGTGGATGTAACTTCACTTAATTCCGTCAACAGTCACGCCTCCCACGACCTTCGCCTCCCTTGCGCAGTCGCGCCGTTTGAGACTTCGACCAGCTATAGATGAGCAAATGTTTTTTGCCTACTCCGCATGCATGATACTCCCTCCGGTCCTTTTTACTCGGGTAAACAGTTTGCAAAGTGTTTGACCAAATTTGTACTAAAAATATCAATATCTACAATACTGATTATAATGAGTATAAGAACTACGTTTTATAGTGAGTGTAAAAATATTGATTTGACATTGTGAATGTTGATACATTTTTCTATAAGTTTGGTAAAAGTAGAGGTACATTGACTTCAGACAAAACTTAAATGCACAATGCAGACTAGTTCCTACGTCCAGGTGCGTGCCAGGTCCTATCTTCTCATCACGACAAAGTTAGCTATTAGAGTACTACTACCTCCTTCTAGTTTAAAGGGCTCGATTCAAAATTTTCACCTACTCTTAGCAAGATATTAGAGGCGGTGGAATAGTTTTTGAAGTCTGCAAAAGTACTCAACTAATGTTGTCGTTCTTCACAAAAAAATGTGTTTACCAATGCATGCATGAACACTAGTTACTCTAACCCCCCTCTCTTCTTTAATTCTTTGCCACATCAGCATGTTTTCTCTTCCCGTGTGCATGAGGCTAGTTGTAATGGTAGTATCATAGCTAGTATCATGCATGTCAACTAGGCAATTTTGATGACGTCTCATAAAATTAAACAAAGAAAAAGAGGGTTGAGTATCATATCATGATACTGTTTCATAATAAATGCTATACTACTATGTGTCATGCATTGTAATAAATAAAGTACTACATGATACTAGTATATGATACTATGCATTAGGGAGGTAGTATCATACACTAGTATCATATGCATGATATTAGCATATGATACTTCCCGTTACAACCAGCCTGATACTACCAGCTAAGATACCACCATTATGGCCAGCCTTAATCATCGCATGCAATAATTTAGTGCACCTTGAAATATGAACATGTGTGGGGCGTGTATGTTTTTAATGACTTGAGGAGGACGGGCGTCGACCTGTTGGCTGGGAAGTTGAGGTTGCTGTGAGCCCACCAATGTTCAAGTCCCGTCTTGGACGCATGGTGCTCGCGGAGTTTCTCCTATAAATAAATGCCAACGAGGGTTAGCCCTTGGGTTGGTCTCATTTTTTTAATGACTTGAGACTATACCTAGCCCGGCATGCAAGATGACTTATTATGCACCGTTCCCCATACCTGTAGGAAGCCCGTTCATCTCCAAATCTTTTCCTCTCCATGTGTGGAAACAATATGCCTGCCAGACTCTCCTTCTCCCTCCAACAGTCCCACCACTCCACCCCATGTGGAAAAATCTGCATGCATGACTCTCCTACCCCCATGCTTGTCCAATCCGTTGTGACCAGCAATATTTCCACCCCTTCCCTCCCCCCGTAATTTACTCCAACAAATATGACCACGTAGTTGTTACATTAATCACGCAACGTATCTTTCGGGATGCTACTTCAGTTACTTAACTGCACGTGCATTGGGTCACTGACATATGGGCCCAACAAGGGTCTTTCCCACATGTCAATGATGCAACTGGACCTGCAGTTAAGTTAGTGCAGCTCAGTCCATATCTTACGTAGGTGTGCCATTGCTCGCTATAAATACTGCGCCTCCCACGGCACTCAGAAGAACACTCACGTTCATCGCTATCTCCTCCCCCTCCCTCTCACGTCGACCACCATGTCATCGCCCCTCCCAAGCCCTAAGGGCCCCTCGCTGCACCACCCGGACGGTCACGCGTCGCCATTTCGTTCCTCGCCGCCACTAGTCGAGTTGGACGCGTCGGCGTTCCACTCCTCACCGCGACACGTCGAGGTGGCTGCGTCGGTGTTCCCAATCTCGCCAGCACGCGCATCGGAGTATGCGTCGGCTCCCCGCTATGAGGAGAACGCTGCGCCGCCAGCCGAGTCCCCCCAGCCTTGAGGAGCTTTGGAAAGAAATAGATGTCGCCATGTGGGAGGCTTTGCCGTCGGCAGAGCACGCCAAAATAGAGGCGGAGAAGAAGGCCGAGGAAGAGAAGCGCGCCGCGGGGCACGCTGCCTGGCAGGTCTATGTCACGTCCGAGGGAGTCAGGAAATTAGCTCTTTGGCAGAGGGCTTGAGCAAGGGCCATAAGGGTGGCAGTGGACGCCTGTGCCGAAGCCTTGAGTGCAGTCGGGCCCAAGCGCCTCATCTATGCTTGGCGGTACATGGACCGGGTGCACGCTTCCAGCAAGGAGGAGTACCTGCTGGCGCTGGATCACCACACTGGTGAGATCGCGCTCGCCCGCCGGCAAGCTGCCAATCAGCACCTCGCGAGTTGCGAGCCTGAGGAAGAGGTGTTGTGTTGGCGCGCTGGGATACGGCTGCGCACCAGGGCACTCGTGGCGCGCTGCAAGCGCTCCTGCAAGCGTCATGGCTTTTAGTGGGGAGTATAATTAAGTTTCGTAAGGTGATCTCATTAGTTTTGGGACGCAAATGATAGTTCCCGAACGTTCGGGAATTATTAGCATCCTTAATTAAGTATGTAAGAGGGAAAGTTTGGAAACCTTGTGTATCCATGCACATTTTGTAAGTAGGTGCATACAGCACAAACTTTAGTACTATATACTATCACACTACACGTCTTTCTATATATACTAGTAAATGGATATATATGCTTGCAGACTATGCTACTCCCTCCGTCTAGGTGAATAAGTCATCATTGGTTGTGCACCGTGACCAAGTAGGAGGGAAGACTTTATACACCTAGACGGAGGGAGTACTACTATTACTTATGTACGTGCAAATGCACGTTTTAACATTATGATGCGGCTTCTGTAAAAGTACAAAAATAGCACTAGTCAAGCGTGTGAAATGATTCAATGCAAAACAAATGCAAAAATGCTCGTTTGATTGTTTACTTTTAGCTTCCTTCTCTGTGGTTATTTCTCTGTCGTACTTTGTACAAAGTATCTAACTGGTCGGAAAGGCATGGAAATTCCCAAACTGCTTCCTACACCCTGTATCAATTTTTTTGCCTAACAAGTTGTGCTGTGCAATTGGAAATTCCAACTTGAGTACTAGTACTACTAGTAGGAGTACCAAGGGCCAGTTCGTTTAGGCTTCTACTCCCTCCGTTCCTAAATGTAAGTCTTTTTAGAGATTCCACTACAAACTACATACAGATGTATATAGACATATTTTAGAGTGTAGGTTCACTCATTTTGCTCCGTATGTAGTCCATACTGGAACCTCTAAAAAGACTTATATTTAGGAATGGAGGGAGTAGATTAGTAGTAATCCCTTTACTACTAGCTCCGTCCTAGTTTATTGGTCCCCATTGTAATCTATGTCAAATTTTGATCATAAATTTAATTAATGAAATGTTTGTGATGTCACATGCACTAACATTTTATCAGATAAATCTTTGGTCAAAATTTACCACAAATTACAATGGTGACGAATAAACCAGGATGGAGGTAATCCCTCCATTTTTGTATACAAGGCCACTATAAAAAATACATTTTGCATCTATACAAGGCTACCAACAGTAATTGAGACAAATATTAATGATGTTTCCTCATACTAGTAACCCATGGCTTAATTACTAGCATGCATGTAGTGGATGATAATGACAAACTCATCTACTTCCTCTCTCATGGCCACTCAATTTCTTCTGATGTGCATGCTCCATATTAATTAACCCGGTAAACGAGAAAATAAATTGACTTGTAAAGCACGCATTGATTTTTATATTGGTACCTGTTATTTGAGTTTGTGGCCTTGTATATAAAAATGAAGGGAGTACTAGTAGTACTACTCCCTCCTTTCTGGTTTATAGGGCTTATCTCAAAATTTTAGTTTTTCCATTTTATAAGGCTCACTTTGGTTGTTTCCCATCACATGTTCAGATTCCAAGGTGCATTAAATCATTGCATGCAAGTATTGAGAGAAAATTGACTAATGCATGTACTTTATGCATGAATGCATTGCAATTAATGCATTGATAAACATAATTTTTTGAGAAAAACAAGAGCATTAATTAGGTGCTTTTGCAAACTACAAAAAGTATTCCACCACTCACCATCTACCTTGGATGGTGAGATTTTTGAATTGAGCCTTATAAACCGGAAAGGAGGGAGTAGTAGTTTAGATGCCCAAATAAATGAGTGAGGTGCCTTAATGTTACTCTCTGCTGTGACTAGTCTTATGGGAAAAGCTGGGGTAGAGAAGGCTTATTTTTTAAGCCGCCAAAAGAACTGGCCCTAGGAGTAGTAGCTAGGGATACTAGGAGTAGTAGCTAGGGATCGAGTGTGCGAGATGAACCGGACAAAGTAAATGTAGAGAGATGAAATGCAAAAAAGACAGAGGGATGTGATGGTTGCTTGTCCGTTTATTTTACCAGGCCACTTATTACTGGTAGTGATTGGGTTTTGTGATATGACGGCTTTACTGCCGCGGCACAAGCGGGGTGAAACTCCCATGCAGCGCTTCCCTCTACACTTGTACTACATCAGTCATGGTTTATTAGTCCCCCATTGAATTTGACTGAAGATTTAACTAACAAAATGTTAGTTCTTGTCAACCAAAACTATATTGTTGGATTCGTATTTGTTTTGAATGATATAATTTCAGGTGACATGCACAAGCATTTATCATACTATATATAATGTTAGTTCAGTTTTTGGTCGACTCAAGCAAGTTAGGTAGTAGTAGGTGCTGTAGGGAGTACCAGTACTGTGATCACTCAAGCAAGTTGTCTGGCATCGATATGACCCTACGCTGCTGGTATGTGTCTCGTAAGTCAAGCGGCGTGTTGTAGTCATCATCACCTGTCCACTTCCCGCAACACATATTCGCTTCTCCATCTTTGTCCGCGCATAATCTTGTTCAATCTTCCATCCCCGCTAAGGAGCCTCCCCCCTCGTCTGAAACCCAAGCACTAACAATGACAGAACCGAGTAGCATCCACCGAAAGAGTGGCTGGAATTCACTCCCCACAGAGGTAATCAAGCGCATTGTTTCGCGTGTGGACAATCTTAGTACCATGCCGCTCGCCGCGTGCTCGTCGGGGCTGTACTGTTTACTCAAAGCCCTCAGGCCGGAGCTTTTTAAGCCAGCTCGTTGCTTGCAGATGCCGCCTGATCTTCAGAAATAGCGTGTCACGCAGCATAATGATCATAGGGTGGCGAGCATCAACCCCCTTGACTGCGATCCGATCCCCGTCACCCTCAACTGCATTAACGGTATGTACTGGGTCGGCACGAACATTTCTTGGATGCTGCTCGTCGACGTTCACGGCAGCTGGATGCTCGTGGAGGTCTACACCCGGCAATTGATCCCCCTTCCTTCGATTAACACTGCACTGCTTTGGCACCGCAGCCCAGAATACTCGGAATCTTACAGTAGACAACATGATACCAAGTTTGATTTGCTCAAGGTTGTAATCTCCCAAGTGCCCACAAGATCTGCGAATTATAAAGACTTCAGGCTAATTGCGTTCTTCAACCGCGGTCTCGCCTATCTGACAGGTCACTGCGATAAGTGGATAAATCTGCACGTCCATTGCAGGATCATACATCCTCCATGATTCTATGATGCCATTGAACACAAGGGCTTCATAAACGCTGTCGACGCCTTCTATGGTTGGACGTATTGCTGGCTTACTCCAGTCATCGCTACAATCAGCTGTTACAGCAGTATGTTACTTTCCTATGATATCATGATGGCTTGCTTATATTACTGTCAACATTTACTTAAAAAATATTCATGCTCATAACATGTTGTTCTTAAGATTGACTACATCAAGAGCCCTTTTTTATTTGACTCCAACTTGAAATGATGTTGTAGGCCGCCTGGTATCCCTACCCTTCCTAATCCCAGAACCTTTCAAAGAAAAGCAGGTGGTTCCTGGCTCCATCAGACAATGGCAAACGATTGATGGTTCTTAAGATTGACCACATCAAGAGCCCTTTTTTATTTGACTCCAACTTGATGTGATGTTGTAGGCCGCCTGGTATCCCTTTTTTGGTAGCCCTTTTGTAATAATGGCTGATGTTTGGTTTGAAAGAGAGAGTTGCGTCTTCACTCGTCTGGCCTGCTTACTGCTTCTGTTGCACCCCCAGCCCTGGTTGCTGCTGCTACTGTTATCAATGTACAATCAGTAGTATATTTTGTCTGTTGGTTGAATAAATGTGTTGTTAGAACAACAAACACAATGTTTTGGAAGTCGTTGCACGGTTCGATCCTTAGTGCCCCGTACCGTACGTAAGGCATACTATTTTTCGCATGGAACACATTTTCCACTTGTTGATAACATGCAACCCACTGATGAAGGCCCAATAGAGGAGCTCATAATTAACTAGAAGGGAGGCTCTCTCATGAATCCGGACCAGGTACATGGTCATGGTCCCCTAAACATAAATAAGTAAATAAATAAATAAAGCTAAATGCTCATGCACCAGTTCTTTATATTCATGATTTAACATGAGGATATTATTTCCTATGATAGTGTCGTTACATTCAGTCGATATTATTCTTAGGCAAAGATAGCCACCAATCTTCTTTCTCCCAGCATTTTCTTCCTGCAACCAGCGGACCCATGCAAATCGTAGTCAACGTCGTAAATAGTTCCGGTCCATTTTTTTTCAATAAGAATGTCCAACCCATCCCAGCACATTGGCGACAATACTTTATCCTCCGCCTTGATGCGCTCGCCGCGGCACCATCGTCTGGCCTTGTCAACATAGTTTTTTTTCGAAATGGTCCCTCTCAACATAGTGAATTGGGAGATAGCTGTAGTTGTGAGTATGACAATACGTACCCACCAGGTCCACTCCCGAACACAAGAAAGCGCCTCTTTTACTACTCAGATGCACCCCTCGTTTTTAACTCTACTCCACCCCGCTGATATCCGGGACGCACATCATTTTTAACATATAGTCAATTAACGACAGAATTGCAATTTGTTTTTGAGTAGTAATTCGGAGGAGCAGACTATAAACTGGGTTGTGCGGTCTCTGTGGCCCATCTAACAACATTACCAGCCCAGCAGGTTTTTCTTTGGGAAAATAGGTAGCCCGATATTTCTTTTTGAAGAATACCCAGGCTAGGCCTATTTGTTTTCTTCGACTTACTAGGCTGCAAATCTTTCAAGACGAGGAGGGATGCATTCCGGCCTGGTCAAAGAGTATGGTCAGTGTCTGTTAAAAGTAATATCAAAGGGGTTGAAAATTCCAAAAAAATTATAGCAAGTGGGATATTAGTTTCTTTTTTTGTTTTTTTTCTTCATTGATATTTTATAGTATTTCATTGGATTTAACATGACATAGTACTAATTTATTTTTAAATTTGTTTTAGTATAACTACAAATTTTTGGATTAAGAATATTTTGTTCCCCAGCCAAAATTTGCGAGTTTTTAAAATTTCGCACATATTTAGTTAATTTTTTACCCCTGGTACTGACCAGAAAATGTGAAGCAATTCTAAAAATGGAAAACGGGCTGCAATAATTACCATTTGAATTATAAAATGATTAAAAATTATAAAAATAATAGCAAATGGGCTGTACACGCCACAGATTTTAAGGCTGACTGTTTACACAAGGCTTTGTCAGTAAACACACGATTCTAGCAGCTGTGACTGTTGGATGACCATCCAACGGCCGACGTGCTTCTTCAATCTCTGATCTTCCTGCTCCAGACGCCTAAACTAGCGCTAGCGGGACTGCCTGCTCCCTCCTCTTGTGGCCCGCTATGATGCTGCGCAGGCTTCCCCGGCCCACCCTACTCCCTTCGCTGGCCTGGCCGCACGCAATCACCTGCCTCCTTATTACGTGAAAAAAATGATTCCTCCCACTGAGATCTGGGGCGCACCAGTTGGGAGGCTGACCCGTGGGCCTACTAAGTTGATGTGTACGGAGGGCTTGTCAACTTAGTCAACAAACGATTCTAGCAGCAGTAACCGTTGGATTTGAATCGAACGGTCCTACTGCTTCTTCAAGTGTTGCTCTTCTTGCACCAGTCGCCCAAACCAGCGCCGGCGAGACCGCCTGCTCCTGCCTCAAGTGGTCGGCTGTGCTGCCGTTGAGGCCTCACCACCCCCTACTACTCCCACCGCTAGCCAGGCCCTGCGGCGACGACAGCCTTACACCGCAGCCGAACCAGTGAACCCTCGTACTCCTCTCCGCGTAGGCATCCACTGTCGCGTTGTAACACCCCAAAAATTTAACCATGATTTGTTTATTAAAATTTTTGCCAGGAGATTAAAATTTTATTTTCTAGTTTTATCTTTTTATTTCAGAACCTTTCTTTCCTTTGATATTCTGGAGTTTTCACCCCAAGTAAAAAACTTTTCAAAAGTATTGTTGGACTTATATACTCTCTCAATAAAACAATTCTTTTATCAGTGGATTTATTTGCATAATTATTTTTCCATAAGCTTTATTGCTTTAAAAATGATTTTTCTTAAGTTTTAGGGCTTCTTCTGCACTGCAACCATTTGACAAATGCATTTAAAATTTTCACCAAAATTTGGGGATGTCATGTGATGTTTTTAAATCACTCTGATGCAAAAACACCTCTTATTTAATGGAGATTTTGAGCTGTACCCCAAAGTTTCAAAACTGGTCCAGTTGGTGATTTTGCACTACAACCCCTTTATATTATTCTTTAAAAAATTTACCAAGTATTTGGAGATGACAGTAGATGCATATAATTCAGCTTTATGCAAAACCCCACTAGTGTTATTTCAAAAATTTGAGCAAACCATCCTCTTTTGCTCTCTGGTCCAGTTTGGCATTTTCTACTGCAACCATATTTTATTTTGCTCTGTTGGCCATGGTTCTTTTTCCTGCTTATGTTCCCCCTACCAAACCCTTAATTCCAGGAGAATGGACCCATTGGGGTATTTTTGGTCCACGGAATGATAGGCTCGGGTTTCTGTCCAGAATTGGTTTTCTCAAAAACTTGCTCTAAAAGTTTTTATTTTTGACAAACCAACCTTGCCACCATCACCTACACCTAAAGAGACACTGGTCTGGAGTTTTTGGACACACCAAGAAATGCCTAGATGCCTGTGGAATTCTGTCAAACACCTTGAGTGCATGAACATATTTGGCATGATCTTTAGTTTGCATTGTAAACTTGATTTTCTAACCCAACAGGCTTGTCCACTAATCTCCTTGCAAACCCTAGCCTAGACCTGGTAATCCCCAGCCCCACCCAAGCCTCCTGGCATGCCCTGGCATTTTGACGAACACCTTGCGTGCGTGCGCTGGGCGCGCCCAGAGCGCACGTTTTGCACGCGCGCGTACCGAGTCGCCGCGTCCCATTGCCGTTGCCCCGCACTCGTTCTGGTTCCTTCCCACTCGCAGCCAACGCGCCCCGACTCCTCCCTCGCCATAGAGCCACCCTGGCCCCCTCCTGGCGCCCTACAGCGCCACCGACGCAAGCCGCCACCACCACTCCGACAGCTCCTGCCGTGGACGGCGCCGCCCGAGCCACAGCCGCGCGCCAGCTGCCCATCGAGCAACTCAAGCTCATCCACAAGCTCGTCCACTAGCGCACGTCGCCGCCACGTCGCTCTGCAACTATAGAATGGCGGTCCACCGTCGATCCTATCCACGACCGCCGTCAGAACCGACCTAATCGCGCTATAAAAGGAGCCCCGAGCCTCTCCAAACCCTCAGGCAACCTCGTGCCATCCCTTAGGGCCCCCACGGCCAGCAAGCGATGGCGGGAAGCCTTCTTCCCCATCTCCGATCAGTTTGGTCGCTGCCGCCCTCCGGTCCAGTTCGTCGCAAGGAGAGCTCCTCCCGTTCATCCTGTGCCACCATTCTCTTCCCCTCAATCTTGCGGAGCCTCTCAACCTCTCTAACGCGATCGGGAACCGCCATAGCCCAAATCCCCAATTCACCCGAAGCTGTCGTCTGCCGCGGAGCTCGCCGCCGGCGACTCCCTCCACCCCCACCAACCTAGCGACCACCGAGAGGACCGCCCCAGACAGGCGTATCCATCCCTGCCCTCCGGAGCCCGCGAGGAGCCGCCAATCGCCGGCGATGATCGCCGGAGCCCCGCCTCTGTTCGGCCAGAGGAGGAAGGAGGCGGGGGCGACCGGTCAAACCTGACCAGTGGGCCCCCTGGACCCACTGTCAGTGACCCCGCGCTGATCCACGTGGTTTAAGTGGAGGCGTAAACCCGGAGTATGTCTTCGACGTGTCTTTATTTCGAAACGTTTTTTTTCTTTTTGTATTTTATTTTAAAAACAGAAATTTGACTAAACTTTGATTGGCTATAACTTTTTAAATATAACTCCAAATAAGTTGATTCTTTTTCCTACTTTCTCAAATTTTGTCTAGTTTATTTTCGTATTTATTTGAAAGAAATTCAAACAATATTTTTTGCACTGCTTTCAAACGATGTGTTAATTTGAATATTTTCAAAAATAGGGTTGGTTGGAGATAGAAGAAAAGTTTCAAAGTTTTGGAAAGCACCCTGCCTCTCCACAACTTGAAGGCAAGCATTTTGAACCCTGGCATTTTGAACCATAGATCGAGTCTTGTTTCGTAACCCCCATACTTGTTGAGTACTACCACTTGTCCCTACCGCAGGTAGGGTACAGTTCAGTAAGTTGTCAACCCCTTTCTTGGCACACACCGTACATACAGGCCATGGTGGAAGATACGGATGCATCCGGTAGGCAGGCCACCTGGTCCGGGGGCATGGGTGTTTCCGGTTGGGACCGAGAGGGGGGCACCCCTTAGTAGCGCACGGTATATATTTGATCCCATGCTAATCGAGGTTGTAGCCTCCCCACTTAGAGTTTTGCTTGACAGGAGTCGTGGGTGATTCCAGACGCCGGTAAGTTAAGCTGGTGTGTGCAGGTCAGGTGTGTTTTCAATTGAAAGACCGTAAATGGAATTAGTCCCGATGGACTAAAGGAATCCGTTGTTCGTGGGTAAAGAGTACACCCTCTGCAGAGATTAAATCTATTCGGATAGCCGTGTCCATGGTTAAGGACTACAGTCTGGGATGGGTCAAGTGTCGGTCTTAGTGTCGGTCTTCGGGGGAAAAACAGCTAAACCAGAACATGCATCATGACTTGTGACTTATGATGATTGTGATCATTATTATTATGGACTACCCCTTTTTATTATTTGAATTCTTGAGTATCCCTGGGACGGTTCTACCACCTGGGTATTCATTGTGATTATTTTTCCTATAAGCCCTTTATGTGGTGTCGCTGAGACACCCGACTGTGGCATGCTTGTTATTTATTTACTTTATAAACCCTTTATGTGGTGTCGCACAGATGCCAGACTGGCGTATCCATCCCTGCCCTCCGGAGCCCGCGAGGAGACGCCTATCGCCAGCGACGATCACCGAAGCCCCGCCTCTGTTCGGCCAGAGGAGGAAGGAGGCGGGGGCGACCGTTCAAACCTGACCAGTGGGCACCCTGGACCCACTGTCAGTGACCCCACGCCGGTCCACGTGGTTTAAGTGGAGGCGTAAACCCAGAGTACGTCTTCGAAGTGTCTTTATTTCGAAACGATTTTTTCCTTTTTCTATTTTATTTTAAAAACAGAAATTTGACTAAACTTTGGTTGGCTATAACTTTTTAAATATAACTCCAAATGAGTTGATTCTTTTTCCTAACTTTCTCAAAAAAATTCTAGTTTATTTTCATATTTATTTGAAAAAATTTCAAACAACCTTTTTGCACTGCTTTGAAACTATGTGTTAATTTGAATATTTTCAAAAATAGGGTTTATTGGAGAGAGAAGAAAACTTTCAAAGTTTTGGAAAGCACCCTGCCTCTCCACAATTTGAAGGCAAACATTCTTAACCCTGGCATACTATTGTCATGAGTTGTTTGATACGGTTACAACACCCCCTTGTCTCAGAGTTTTCGTTATTTTATGCGGTGATATGATCATACTCATAAGTGCATATTGACGATTCCGTGCTATTGGAATTTGATATGTTGTGATAGTAATCACCATCATATGCCTTTCATGCATACCGGAAGGAAGCCGGGAAAGTCTCGGTCTTGGTTAGACACGAGCTTGTCTGTAGTTCGTCGTCGAGACGAGTGTGTCCGGCATGGCATGATGAGGTATGATGAGTGGTGATTCTGTCTTTTGATTGAAATATTTTTGTTATGCTTATCATGGAGGGAATACTTAAACCTCATGAATTGACCATAGATCGAATCTTGTTCTAGTAACCCCCATACTTGTTGAGTACTACCACTTGTCCCTACCGCATGTAGGGTACAGTTCAGTAAGTTGTCAACCACTTTCTTGGCACACACCGTACAAAGAGGCCATGGTGCAAGATACCGGATGCATCCGGTAGGCAGGCCGCCTGGTCCGGGGGCATGGGTGTTTCCGGTTGGGACCAAGAGGGGGCACCCCTTAGTAGCGCGCGGTATAAATTTGATCCCATGCTAATCGAGGTTGTAGCCTCCCCACTTAGAGTTTTGCTTAACAGGTGTCGTGGGTGATTCCAGATGCCGGTAAGTTAAGCTGGTGTGTGCGGGTCAGGTGTGTTTTCAATTGAAAGATCGTAAATGGAACTAGTCCCGATGGACTAAAGGAATCCGTTACTCGTGGTTAAAGAGTACACCCTCTGCAGAGATTAAATCTATTCGGATAGCCGTGTCCATGGTTAAGGACTATAGTCTGGGATGGGTCATGTGTCGGTCTTAGAGTCAGTCTTCGGGGGGAAAACAGCTAAACCAGAACATGGATCATGACTTGTGACTTATGATGATTGTGATCATTATTATTATGGACTAACCCTTTTTATTATTTGAATTCTTGAGTATCCCTGGGACGGTTCTACCTCCTGGGTATTCATTGTGATTAATTTTCTTATAAGCCCTTTATGTGGTGTTGCTGAGACGCCCGACTGTGGCATGCTTGTTATTTATTTACTTTATAAGCCCTTTATGTGGTGTTACACAGACGCCCGACTATGGCATGTTTGTTACTTATTTCACCTATAAGCCCTTTATGTGGTGTCGCATAGACGCCCGACTATGGCATGTTTGTTACTTATTTCACCTATAAGCCCTTTATGTGGTGTCGCACAGACGCCCGACTGTGGCATGTTTGTTACTTATTTCACCTATAAGCCCTTTATGTGGTGTCGCTCAGATGCCCGACTGAGGCATGCTTTATATTATTGTCCTCGCGAGGCGTCGCTTCAAACACCCGATCGGTGCATTCTATTTTTATTCTCTGATTGCATATTCATGTTTTATATGAACAACCTGCTTGCGTGCACCAGGGATTTTTATTTCGTGACTGACGTTGTGATCATAAAATATTTCAGAGCATGATTATCATTTGTTATATTATACCTGTGTTCATAATGTTTGCGAGTACATCCAAAGTACTCACTGGCTTGTCCCTGGCTATTGTCTTGGCCAGATTTCTTGCTTGGAGAGGAGCGTTGCAATGCCAGCCTGGAACCTAAGCAATGGTGATAGCAGCCTCACGAAGATAGGAGTTATCCTGGTCAGCTGTTCCTGTGGGAAATGGAGTTCCATAGACGCTGAAAGACCACAAACCGCTTCCGCCATCAGCCACTAGAAATCTTGTGTTGTACTCACATGCCAGAATGGTCTTGTACTACACAATTCGTATTTTTCTTGGAATTTTTGTATCAAGTTGGTGTCTCATCAGCTAACAGTAATCCTGGGGCTGGTGAGCACACGGGCCATTTTCTGGGAAATGATATCCCAAAAATCCGGTCCTGACACGCGTCTTCCCCAGCTCCGCATCGTCCCCTTCCTGGGCCTCATCGTCGTGCACCGCCCTGGTGCTCTCGGCGCGGCGTGGTCAACGTGGTCGTGGAATGACTTCCATCGGACGTGGACTGTACATGGAGAGTGAGGGAGTCTTGGACTAGGGGGTGTCCGGATAGCCGAACTATCATCATCGGCCGGACTCCAAGACTATGAAGATACAAGATTGAAGACTTCGTCCCGTGTCCGGATGGGACTTTCCTTGGCGTGGAAGGCAAGCTTGGCGATACGGATATGTAGATCTCCTGCCATTGTAACTGACTCTGTGTAACCCTAGCCCTCTCCCGTGTCTATATAAACCGGATGGCTTTAGTCCATAGGACGAACAACAATCATACCATAGGCTAGGTTCTAGGGTTTAGCCTCCTTGATCTCGTGGTAGATCTACTCTTGTAACACACATCATCAATATTAATCAAGCAGGATGTAGGGTTTTACCTCCATCAAGAGGGCCCGAACCTGGGTAAAACATCGTGTCCCTTGTCTCCTGTTACCATCCGGCTAGACGCACAGTTCGGGACCCCCTACCCGAGATCCGCCGGTTTTGACACCGACATTGGTGCTTTCATTGAGAGTTCCTCTGTGTCGTCACCGATAGGCTCGATGGCTTCTTCGATCATCATCAATGACGCAGTCCAGGGCGAGACCTTCCTCCCCGGACAGATCTTCGTATTCGGCGGCTTTGCACTGAGGGCCAATTCACTTGGCCATCTGGAGCAGATCGAAAGTTACGCCCCTGGCCATCAGGTCAGATTTGGAAGTTTGAACTTCACGACTAACATCCGCGGGGACTTGATCTTCGATGGGTTCGGGCCACAGCCAAGCGCGCCGCACTGTCACGATGGGCATGATTTAGCTCTGCAGCCAGACAGTACCCTGGAAGCCGCACTCGAGTCCGCTCCGATCTTCAATTCGGAGCCGGCTACGCAGATCGAGGACGGATGGTTAGACACCGCCTCAGGAGCTGCAACCTCTATGGTGATAGAGCCGAACACTAACCTTGTCCCTCATGAAGCTCGTGACTCCGAGGTGCCGGACTCCTTGCCGGACTCCGAACCTCCCGCGCCCCCTCCAATCGAATCCGGTTGGGCGCCGGTCATGGATTTCACCGCTGCGGACATCTTTCAACACTCACCTTTCGGTGACATCTTGAGTTCGCTAAAGTATCTCTTGCTATTAGGAGAGCCCTAGCCGGACTGCAGTCAGGACGGTTGGGATGCGGACGACGAAGAAATTCAAATCCCACCCACCACCCACTTAATAGCCACTGTCGACGATCTAACCGACATGCTAGACTACGACTCCGAAGACATCGACGGTATGGACGACGATGCCGGAGACGACCAAGAACCAGCGCCTACCGGGCACTGGAAAGCCACCCCAACTCACGACGTATACATGGTGGATACACCAAAAGGAAGCGATAATGAGGAACAACGGGACACGGCGAAGGACAACTCCACCAGCAAACAACCAAAACGGCGACGCAAGCACCGCCCAAAGTCCAGCCTCGATAAAAATGGCACCCATACAGACCCGGCCCTAGAGCAGGGCGAAGCAGTGGATGGAGAACACACAACGAAGCAATCATCCGAACACGGTGAACTAGACAAGCGACCCATCCCCGGCGAAAACAAGGGCCTAGACGATCTCACGCCGAACACATCACCAGAGCATAAGAACCTTCATAAAAGGCTCGTCGCTACTGCAAGAAGTTTGAAGAAGCAAAAGCGGAAGCTCAAAACAGCAGAGGACGCACTCAGAATGAGATGGAGCAAAGTACTCAATACCGCAGATAAATATGACGCTAGTCGCCAGACAAAGAGTTACCCGAAGCGCAAGTTGTTGCCCGAATTTGACGAGGAGGCCTTAGAGCCCCCGCAGTCAAAAAAGAAAGAGGCCGCCTGGCCGGATAGACGACCAGATGACAGGCTAAGAGCAGCAAGGGGCTCCGCACACAAGCCGGCACACGATCAGCATAAAGATCCTCAGAAAAAGGACGAACCGGTCAGGTCTATCTATGGGCCAAAAAAGAAGACTCCAGGAAGCAACACAACCTGCCGAGCGTTTGAAGACAACGGCACAACTAAATACAGGGGCGCTGCACAGCCACTATGTTTCACCGATGAGGTACTGGATCATGAATTTCCAGCGGGATTCAAACCCGTAAACATAGAGGCATATGACGGAACAACTGACCTGGAGTCTGGATTGAGGATTATATCCTACACATACATATGGCTAGAGGAGACGATCTCCATGCCATAAAATACCTACCCCTCAAGCTCAAAGGGCCAGCTCGGCATTGGCTCAAAAGCCTCCCAGAAAATACCATTGGAAGTTGGGAAGAGCTCGAGGATGCGTTTCGGGCAAATTTTCAAGGGACCTATGTCCGCCCTCCAGATGCAGACGATTTAAGTCACATAACTCAACAGCCCGGAGAGTCAGCACGCAAATTCTGGAACAGGTACCTCACCAAAAAGAACCAAATAGTCGACTGTCCGGACGCCGAAGCCTTAGCAGCCTTTAAGCACAACGTCCGAGACGAATGGCTCGCCAGACACCTCGGCCAGGAAAAACCAAGAACAATGGCCACACTAACAAGCCTCATGACCCGCTTTTGCGCAGGGGAGGACAGCTGGCTGGCTAGATGCAGCACCAGCGACCCGAGTACATCCGAAGTCAGGGATGGAAATGGGAAATCCCGACGCAGAAAAGATTAGCGCCGAAATAAGGAAAATGGTCCAAATAGAACGGCGGTCAACGCCGGATTCAAAAGCTCTCGGCAGAATAACAAAACACTGCCCCTCAAGGACAACAGTGACGAGCTATCCAACCTAAACAAAATTCTGGATAGGCTATGTCAAATACATAGTACCTCCGGGAAGCGTGCAAACCATACCCACAGAGATTGTTGGGTATTCAAACAGTCTGGCCGACTTAACGCCGAACGCAAGGGGCTCGACACACCAAGCGAAGACGACGACGAACCCCACAAGCAGAACGCCGAAAAACAGAAGACTTTCCCACTAGAAGACAAAACAGTGAACTCACTTCATGTGATAGCACGAAAACACAGTGCGGCACCTGCCATATCAGGACACCATCCGCAGAATGGGGATAGACCCTACCAAAATTCGCCGTAGCAGCACTTCCTTCAAAGGAGTGACGCCAGGCCTTTAAGCCAATTGAACAAGCTCTGTACCACTAGAGGTTGTGTCCGGTTCATCCGACAACCACCGTCGCGAAAAGCTCACTCTCCATACTGCCCCATTTCACAGTGGCCCTCAAGCACTACTGGGACACGAAGCTTTCGCCCGCTTTAACGCAATAACACATTACGCGTCTCTTACGCTTACAATGCCCAGTCCACGCGGCATAATCTCATTAAAGAGTAACTCCGAGTGTTCCTCGGCCACGGAGAACGTGAGGCCGCCTTGACAGCCACACACTAATCCGACCTTGCAGGTCAAAGCCCCTAAAGACAGGTCATTCAGACCTCGGACACGGTTAGGCAAGTCCGGCGTAAATAAACAAGGGGCTTCCCAGCCACATACCCCTTTACAAGGGGCTGCGCGTATAAACGATGAGAGCCAATAAAGCTCAACTTTATTCATCTTCCAAATTATACTTTGTTTTAAATACAACCTTTGCACGATATTTCTTCCAAACTAAGTCCTTCTCTTTTATAGATGAAGCACGTGCTACACCCGTCCAGGATACAACACAACGGAGACACAGGCGCAGACGTGCAGCAGGGACCCGTTGCAAGGATTCTTTTCAGATTAAGACCCTGCGTAAACCTTTCTTACTGTCTCTTGTTGATACACATCCCCCGGTTTTCTACCATAACCGAGGAGGAGGCTGGCGTTTTGGCATCGGCCACGTCAGAAGTTCCCGCCTGTACCTGGACACTAGGGGCTTAGGGCATTGTTCTGCCCAGTATCATAAAGACCGAACACCTCAGGGAGTGTTCGGCGTCTCGAGTTAGGCCTTATATGCATCAGCTCTGAATCATGTCTTTGGTCAAATGTTGGGTTTGCCCGGCTCCTGTGTTTTGCTGCCTTACATTCCGCTCCATCGGCTAACGCGGCACCAGGAGAACTACTGCGATTGTGCCCCGGTTCGGCCGAGGGAGCACCTCAGTAGAGAAAGCCGAAAACTGACTGTCATGATATAGCGAGAGACTGGTCAACCACTCGATCGACTATTGGAATGTTTAGAATTCCTCCGCTTTGACAAAGGACCGCTTCCCGGTCAGGCACATACGTGCCCCAAGTTCGGAGAGCGCGGTGCCTCTAGGGGCTATATAGTAGCCCCACCATCGAGCTCCTATGGCTAAGTGAAAGTGATAAAGCATTATAGTCTGGTTGCCTAGTTTGCTATGCTATCACCTCCTTCAAAGGACCAAGACGTTGGATTAAGTGTGAAAAAGCGCTTTTTTTTGCAAACACCCCCGCACCATGTGCGTGGGGGCTGAAGCCAAAGACTCCAACTTTCAGGTTATTCATACATATACGGCCACACAGGAGATAGTTCAATACTTGAATGCACAAGTATAAAAAGCTATTGCATTATAAACATGATTTCACAAATCATACACGTCATTTGAACATGACATCTTTCAAGCACTGCGAGTCTATTAAATGAGCGCCCTGCAGGACTTCCTAAAAATAGTGCTCGGCGGGTAATCGGCTATTGTCCGAACCCCGGGATGCAACAGCGGTGGCATCCATGTCCGCCCAGTATGTCTTCACACGGGCGAGAGCCATCCGTGCACCTTCTATGCATGCCAACCGCTTCATCGCCTTGATATGCGGCACCACCCCAAGGAATTGCTGCAACAAGCCAAAATAACTCTTCGGCTTGGGCCTTTCCGGCCATAGATGAGTGACCACATCCGTCATGGCAAGTCCGGACAATCTATTCAGCTCAGCCCACTCAGCCAGCCGATCAGTCAACGGAGGTGGATGCTCCGTACTATGGAATTGAGACCAGTAAAGCTCTTCCATTTCGTGATCCTTCTGGCTTCGGAAGTGCACGACTGCGTCCGCCGCACTCGCTGCCAAATCAAGATAAGGATCCTCCGCACCACACAACTGGCCCAGCTGAGCATACTTCGGATCCGTGAACTTCCTACGCAGAAGAAAGGGCTTTCCAGCCGCAATGTCTCCGGCTTGACGCGGTTCCTCCTTCATAGCCCGCATCTCACTCTGGGCATCCTTGACTTTGGCGCCAGCCTTCTTCAGGCCCTCTTGCTCCACTCGGCGTTCTCCTTCAAGAACCTCACAACGATCGGTAGCATCTTTTAATTTCAAGGCCATTCCGGCCAACTCTTCCCTGCTTCGGCAGTGAGCAGCCTTTTCGGCTTTTACCTCTTCTACTGTCTTCAAGGAAGCCGCATCACTTATCCTGGCTTGCTCCTTGGCTCGAGCAAGCTCTGCTCGAAGATCTTCCACAGCAGTGGCGCCATCTGCATTAAGCATACAAATTGTAAGGAACGGGCACCAGCTCCCTTACTAGGCAACCGCGGAGCAACCACCTACCTTGCGACTCGTTAAGTCGTTTATTGACCAGCGCGATGTCCGCATCCGCAACATCAAGTTGCCTCTTCAGTTCGGCAACTCCATCAGTTCGGCCGGCCACCGAATGTTCCGCCACCTGCATAGGAAAGGTGACATTCTATACCTGATATTATGATCCTTGGCATGCTATCGCTTTCGACAGCATACCAAGTCTCAGGGGCTACTATCTATACAGGGCGCACTTCATGTGCAAAACTGTCAAAAGGTATGTCATTTTTTGCGTACCTTAAACCCCGTCAGCAAGCTTCCGACGGCCTCATACAACCCGCTCTCGGAGGATGAGATCCTTTCAATCACCGTACTCATTAATGTGCGGTGATCGTCCGAGATAGACGCCCTCTTGAGCAAATCCTGCAGCTCCACCGGCCGTACTCCAATGGGTGCCGGACTCGGGGAGACCCTCCGTGACGAGACCTCAGGGTTGTCCGCCCCGCCCGACCGAGCGGCAGATGGAGGCGTCTCGCTTTCCATCATCTCCGAACGAAGGTCCCCCGAAGTTGAGCTCTGCTGAGATAGGCTGAGATCCGAACTACAAGGTGAAAACTTCGGTTACCTTTGGAAATAATATAGGGGCGTTCCCTATTAAAAAATTCCCCCTTTTTTACTTACGGCTCGCTGGAGGGCTGATTCCTATGGGGAGACTATGCGGCTGGGGCCCTTCCCGGCACAAGACCTTCCGGTGCAGATTTCTTTCCCCGCTTTGAGGCCTTGGCCTCCGGGTCTTCGGAAGCAGTCCTCTTCTCCCCCTGGAAGGAGGGACTCTCGATTCCCCCCTTACGGAAAGCCTCCTTGGCGGAGGTGGTAGTTTCCCTGTGCCCCCCTTCGCCCTCCTCCGAAGGCGCAAACTCCAACATTTTGACTAACACGAGATCCGGCGTGGTCTCAGGGAGGGGGGCCGGACACCGTATCAGTTTTGCTTGCGCTATCCACTCCTGTCCAAGGGATAGCTGGTTAAAAGGAAAACCCATGCTAAATAAATGGACAATATGTCCGGACACAGGGCTACTTACTTGAGTATCCGGGCGATTGCAGCATAGGCCGGTGTCCTCGGTCAAGTCCGGACGCATCTCTTGCGATCCGAAGAACAGTTTGTACATCTCCGCGGGTGTCAAACCCATGAAGTGTTGGAGAGCTCGTGGCCCCTCCAGATTAAATTCCCATAGGCGGAGGGGGCGACGTTTGTAGGGCAGAAGGCGCCGGATCAGCATAACCTGTGCCACCACCACCAGATTAATCTCCCTTTCTTGGAGGTCTCGAATCTAGTCCTGCAACAAGGGGTACGTCTTTGGACGGCCCCCAGTTAAGCCCCTTGTTGACCCATGATGTCAGCCGTTGTGGAGGGCCCGAGCGGAAGATGGGCGGCGGATTCTGCCTGCTGCCCCTTGGAGCGGTGATATAGAACCACTCCTGTTGCCACGAGCCGAGCTCCTCCTGAAAAGAGCCCTCGGGCCATGGAGCGTCGGCCCTCTTGCTTATAACCACCCCGCCGCACTCTGCGTGACGCCCCTCAATCATCTTCGGCTCCACGTTGAAGGTTTTGAGCCACAAGCCGAAGTGAGGGGTAGTGCGGAGGAAGGCTTCGCAAACGACAATGAATGATGAGATGTGGAGGATGGACTCCGGAGCCAAGTCATGGAATTCCAGCCCATAGTAAAACATGAGCCCCCTCACGAAGGGATCCATCGGGAAGCCTAAACCCCGACGGAGGTGAGACATGAACACAACGCTCTCGCCAGGCTCGGGAGTAGGAATAACTTGCCCTTGGGCAGGCAACCTATGCAAAATCTCGTAGGTCAAGTACCTGGCGTCTCTCAGCTTTAGCACGTCTTCTTCCGTGACGGAAGAGGGCATCCACCAGCCTCGTAGGTCGGAGCCGGACATTGTCGAAGGTCGGAGGTACCCGAATCTGGAGCCCTGGGTGTTGGAACTCGGGGGCGAGGGGCTGATTTGGTTAAGGATTGAAGAAAAAGAACTGGCCTTGGTCTCATTATAAAGAGGAAGAATACCAAGAGTCGTCCCCGTGACCGTTTGGAACCCGCCTTCGATGGAGGGGGCGTGGCAACGAGCGCGGTTGGGTTACCCACGTCCGTATTAATGGGAATCCCGGAATAAGGGGAACACGATCTCTACTTCGACAAGACGTGCCAAGGAAACCGCTTCGCTAAACGCGCGGAGGTGGTACAATAAAAATAATTCGAGTAAAGGCTTGGTAGTGGTGTGACGTCACGCCACGAAATACGTCAGCAGATTGAACTTTTGTAAATATTATTCTCTGTATGGTGGTATGTGGAAATTATTTGGCAGAGCCGGACACTATCCTGGTTTTCACAATCTTCTATAAATTATTCGGAGGAGGAACCCGCCTTGCAATGCCGAAGACAATATGCGCGCCGGACTCGTCGTCATTGAAGCCTGGTTCAGGGGCTACTGAGGGAGTCCTGGACTAGGGGATGTCCGGATAGCCAAACTATCAACATCGGCCGGACTCCAAGACTATGAAGATACAAGATTGAAGACTTCGTCCCGTGTCCGGACGGGACTTTCCTTGGCGTGGAAGGCAAGCTTGGCGATACGGATATGTAGATCTCCTACCATTGTAACCGACTCTGTGTAACCCTAGCCCTCTCGGGTGTCTATATAAACCGGATGGCTTTACTCCGTAGGACGAACAACAATCATACCATAGGCTAGCTTCTATGGTTTAGCCTCCTTGATCTCGTGGTAGATCTACTCTTGTAACACACATCATCAATATTAATCAAGCAGGACGTAGGGTTTTACCTCCATCAAGAGGGCCCGAACCTGGGTAAAAAATCATGTCCCTTGTCTCCTGTTAACATCCGCCTAGACGCACAGTTCGGGACCCCCTACCCGAGATCCGCCGGTTTTGACACCGACAGAGAGGCTGACAGCTGGGTCCACGACCACACACAAGGAAATGCCTCCTTATTACGCGCAAAACAAAGATTCCTCCAGCTGACATCTGGGACCCACCGGAAGGGCCTCTGTATTTCGCAAAAAAAAACGTTCCCCTCGCTGAACGGTCGGACCCACCAGCTATATCTTCCCACACAAGTGTCTCCTTATTACGCATAAACGAATGAATACCCCCTGCTAGCTGGGACCCACCATAGTGGGTGGCTGACTTGTGGGCCTACTAAGTTTACGGGGACAGAGGGCTTTGTCAACTTAGTCAATACTCCAGTGATCATATGATGCCCATCCAATGGCCATAGTGCTTCTTCAACCTCTGGTCTTCTTACTCCAGCCGCCCAAAGCAGTGCCGGTCCTGCCACCTGCTCCTGCCTCCCGTGGCCGGCTGTGCTGCCGCGGAGGCCTCACCGCCCCCATACTACTCCCACCGCTGGCTAGGCCATCCCACTACTCACCCACACCCTCTGTTATTCTGCCGCGACGGCAGCCTCACACCGCAGCCGAACCAGTGAACCCTCATACTCCTCTCCGCGTGGGCTTGCACTGCTGCGTCTTCCCCGGCTCCGCACCATCCCCTTCCTAGGCCTCGCCGTCGTCCATCGCCCTAGTGCTCTCGGCGCGGCATGGTCAAAGTGGTCAACGACCGACTTCCATTAGAAGAGTACTGTATGTGGAGAGGATGACAACTGGGTCCACGACAGCCGCAAGGAAGTGGCTCCTTATTATACCCGCAAAATAATTATTCCTCCACCTGACAGCATGGACCCACTGTACGGGCCACCTTATTTCGCGAAAAAAATGTTTCCCTCCTGACAGCTGGGACCCACCAGCTACATCTTCGCACGCAACGAAGTGTGTCCAGGAAAAAAAATGATTCGCCCCCCCTGACTGATGGGACCCACCATCTACATCTTCGCACGCAAGGAAGTTCCTGATAGTCGGGACCCACCTGGTCGAAGCGTACGTAGCGTTGTCATTCTGGTCACGAACGTGTACATATATACTGGTGGATGTAGAGGCGCGCACGTGTCGTAGTAGAGGCGCGCACGTAGCATGTACACGTACGTACAGCGGCCAGTGTGCAAGAAAGAAAATACGGCCACGTATGTGTACATATGGGCGGGGTCTCGAACGCCTACTCGCGCATTATACATACGGCCAGGGCTCGTGTACAACGGAATGCGTCATGTTCCTGGGGAGACAATGGAATGTGTCGTGTTCATGGGGAGGCAACGGAATGCCTCGTGTTCATCGGGAGGCAATGGAACGCGTGGGAGCCAACCGGCTTGGACGGAACAGGCGATGGAACGAGGCCTGACGTACTGCAGAATGGAGGAAACAACCTTGTGTTTGACAAGCCACGTTCAAAACGGGATCTTGTTCACCGGGAGGGGTCTGGCATATCGCAAAACGGAGGAAACGGACCTCCTATGGTCGAAACGGGGGTCCTGTTGATCGAGAGGGGTGTCACGTACCGCAAATTGGACGAAACAGACTTGTGTTGGAGCACTACGGTCAAAATGGGGGTCATATTCATCGGGAGGGGTGTGGCGTACCGCAAAACGGGACTCCACGGAATAATGTTCATCTCCACCGTCGACCTCCTCCAGCCTCCACGGGCTACTGTTCATCCACCGTCGACATCCTCCAGCCTCCACCTGCGACTGTTCATCCACGGGCTCCTGTTCATCTAGTCTCCACCGCGCGCTACTCCACCGGCTACTGTTCAACCACCCCTCTCCATGGGCTCCTGTTCAGCCACCCCTCCACGGGCTACTGTTCATCCACTCCTCCACCGTCTATTGTTCATCTAGCCCTCCACGGGGTCGTCCTGTTCATCCAGCCCTCCACGGGGTCCTGTTCATCCAGCCCCAATCGTCTCGATCGATCGGGGTCCTGTTCATCCAGAGGCAACACCATGGGTCCTGTTCATCCACTCCCACCGCTCACTATTCATCTAACCCCCCCTGCAACACTCATTGTTCATCCAACCTCCCCCTGCAACGCTCACTGTTCATCTAGAAATCGATCGGCTTCAGTTAGCAGCAGTAGCGCGAAGGAATCGCTTGATCGCTGGGCTTCAGTAACGCGTAGCCTATAGTGCAATCGCTCGGGCTCAGTTAGGCGACGCCTCACTCAGGTTCAGATAGAGCCCAACGCCTCACACACATGCTGTCGGGGAAGCTGATCCACGAACACCTATGGGACCGGTGGACCGAGCCCCTTTCGGTTCGGCGGGGGGCGGAGATCGCACGAAGAGCGGATCGAGGAGAAACACACGAGCAGTTTACCCAGCTTCGGAGCTCTCCGGAGAGATAATACTCCTACTGCTGCTTGTCTGATTGTATTGAGCTCTTGCTCGGGAGCGCAGAGCGCTACAGTACACACGAGACCGAGCTTGAGTGTTTTTTGGTCTCGAACCCCCTCTACATTGCGCATGGGCCTCCTTTTATATGCTCAAGGGGTCACCGACAGGTGGCAATGTAGGCAAGGGTAAAAATGGAAAAAGAGGGGTGGTTGGTACAGCTACCTGCATAGTGCATCCTACCTAACCCTGACGGTAGGGGACAAAGGCATTAAATGCCCGTCTGTGTCGCCCAAACAGTGCAGAAAAGGACCGTCAGGGACGCCACCGTTCGCCACGATGGTAATCTTGTCAGCGTCGCTTGCCACCTCGCACCGCTGGCTGCTCAGCCTCTTGCCATGCGCGCCTGGAAAGGCCCCAGGGCGACACGTTGGTGGATGCGCTGGAGTGTGGGTGCAGAGTGATAACCTGCCGCGGCAAGCGCCTTGCCGCGGCCGTTGTCTTGTCGCGTCCGGAAGCTTGTCGCTCACCGGGTCTTGCCGGGACGCGTGGCGCATCGTGGCAAGTTCCTCGAAATGCCTTGGTTGGCCTTCCCGACAAGCTCCTCTTGCCGGGGCCTTGTCTCCTTGGCTTGAAAACTTTGTTCTTGAATGGCTCCAAGGGAACCACGGAGGACCTTGGAGGTCGCCCGGCAAGCCTTGCCGCGGGGTGCTGCAACTGCCCGTGCACAAATTCGGGATACTAGGGTACCCCTACTCTAGTACACCGACAAGAGCCCCCGGGCCTGGGCCACACACGGTGCCGAGCGCTGTTGGGCCAGGACCAAAGCAGGGCATGGGCACGCGCAGCCTGGGCCACGCCGTATCCTACTCCGTATCCACCGCGCCCTCCCCGAACGGCACGCGTTGAATGCGGCATCGTGGGAGAGATCGTGGGTGGTTTCTTTATTCAGAAGGGCGAAACGTCCGCCCCCTCCCTCTTTATAAGCAGGGGAAACAGGGGCAGTTTGCCCACTTCGCCGGTTGTTACTCTATTCTCGAAAATCTCCGCCGCTCCCCCCTTCTTATCAAAGCCGAAAGAGAGCAGCGCTCCGCCCCCCATCGCCACCGGCGCCACCAACGCCGTCGATCTCCCCCGCCACCTCCGCCATGGCTCCGAAAGCCGACAAGGGGAAGGGCGTGAAGGCGGCCGAGGCGCAGCGGCTCGCGGCGCTGCGAAAGGAGCGGGCCATCTTCCCCCCTCAGCTTGACGCAAAGGAGCTGAGGGAGTACTACTACCTTTTCTGGTCGACGGAGACGCGAGCGCATCTGCGCACGAAGGTACTCCCGTCTACCGCTTCTAGACTGGCTCCGAACGGGTATCCCTTCTTTGCGCTGTTCTTCTACTGCGGGCTCTGCCCGCCCTACTCTGAATTTTTCTGTGACATCATGAACACCTACAGGTTCCGCCTCCTTGACTTCACCCCCAATGCTGTCCTAACCATGGCAGTTTTCGCACATCTGTGCGAAAACTTTGTCGGAGTCCATCCAAACGTAACCCTCTTCCGCCACTTCTTTATGCCCCGAGTCGAGAGAGGAGAGCCCCTTGCCGGCGTAATCGCTTGGATCTTGAGAACTGGCAAGAAGGATGCTTATCTGGAGGGAGAGCTCTGCAGCAAATGGGAAGAATGGAGAGCAGAGTGGTGCTGGATTGTAGAGGAGAACCCGCAGCCATTTACCGCCCTGCGCCAAGCCCCAGTAGTGCGCGGCAACGATTGGAGCAACGTGGCCCCGGAAGACGATAGGCTGAAGATTGCCGTCACCCGTATCCTTCGCCTCAGGCTTGCCGGGCTCACTGTAGGCGCAGTTGGCGCAGATTTTCTTCGCCGCCGCATCGCCCCCTGCAGGAGACGAGGAGACCATCCTGGGAGTTCCAGAACTCGGCGGATATCATGAGGCTGCGCCCGGGCCTCAACTTCAACTTCACTGTCTTGGAGCTGGATGCGATGCTCCTGGAGCTATTCAAGCGCGATCCCCAACATCCATTCATGTTGCCGAGGGGTGTCGTTCCGTTGTGCAACAACTCCTCGCTCGACCGCATCCGCGCAATGATGCCGTTGTGCGATTCGCATGGGATTGTCCCAACCTGGCAAGAGCCTGCCGACGATGTTGTGCGGGCGTTCTTCGACGGCCTTGAGGAAGTGCCGGTCCGCGCCGACGAGCAGAAGAGCCTCACCCGCGACACCACCGATGATGAGATGCAACGCATCGCCACCAGGCTGGAAGAGGCGACAGCAGCCGCTGCCACGGGCGTGTTTGGATTCACCATGGAGGAGGCAGAGGCAGCAGAGGCGGCAAGCCTTGCCGAGCGAGAGGAGTTCGTCGGTGAGGAAGAGCTTGCCGGGCCTGAAGCTGAACCGAGCGAGCCCGGCGAGGGAGAGCCTGTCGGACCCGAACCTTCGGACAGCTTGCCGTAGGCGGAGCCCCCGGCCCCGTCAAGAAGGCGTCTTCGCATGGCCTCGGACGTAGCGGGGCGGCAGACGGGTCAACAGCCGCCGAGCCGTGCGACACGCTCTACCGCGGCAAGCATTGTTGCCGCGGGAGCGCCTCACGCTTTTGCGACAACCGGAGCGGGGTCTTCCCGGTCCGCCGCTACTGCTCCTACCAAGCGGACAAGGGAGCCTACTCCTCTGCCTCGTCGCACCGGAGGCGAGCCGGACTTCGATCTCTCCGCGCTCAGCTCCGACGAGGAAGAAGAAGAGTAAGATTCCTTGTTGTACTTGTAGTTCTTCAATTTTTGTTGTTTCGTCTAGTATCTGATTTGCTTTAACCTGAACTCATTCCTTTTCAGGACTCTGGCCCAGAGAGCGGCAAAGAGAGCAAAGGCCCCGGTGATTGTCATCGAGGACACCCCACCACGACGGCAGAGGACATGTCCGAGACCACCTTGTCGGACCCGGCAACCATTCCTCAAAGCAGCCCCCAGCGCAGCCCTCCCCGTAAGTACATAGTTTACTTCCTGCTTTCAGGCGCGCGTGGGTGCTCTTCCTTTGTCGATATCTGAGTGTTGGTTCGTGCAGGAGCAGAGCGGCCTCACCAGGAGAGCCCGGAAGCCGCTCCCGAAGTGCCATCTACCTCGACTACACCACCAAGGGAGGATTCCCCGGCAAGGGAGCGTTCTCCGGCAAGGGAGAATTCTCCGGTAAGGGATAGTTCTCCGGCAAGGGGCAGCACCAGCGATCCTCCGGTGGTTGAGACCACGACTGCAGATACAGGTAATCCTCTTGCTTGAAAACTTCCCTTGGATTCTTCTTCTTCTGATTTTCTTTTGGAATATTCGCTTGACCTTTCTCCCCTCTTCGGTCGTCAGATCCACCTGCCACGGAGCCGATGGAAACCGAGGCCACCGGCGAGGAGAACGCACGCGGCAACAACGACGACGCCACGACCACCGAAGAAGAGGCCGGTGCTGACGATCCCGCCGGCGAAGAGGCCGCCAAGGCTGCCGCCACAGAAGCGGGCGAGGGATCTGGCGATCGCACTGACGGCCCCGAGGCCGCAGGAGCGCCAGGCGCTACACCGACCGCTGATCCCTCCGCCGATGCTGCAGCGCCAGGCTCCGAAGAGCCCCAGCCCGGCGCCTGTTTGAAGGCCGGCGATGGCGTCTCCATCAAGCTCCCCTGGGCGTCGAGCTCCAGGGCGCCGGTCGAAGGAGAAACTTTTGACGAAAAGGTGCTTGCCTCCGCTGGGCTGGCGCTGGTCGACGCACCAAGCAGCAGCAGCGACGAGCCTGAGGAGGAGCGGCTGCTGCGGAAGCTGCTGTCGCTCTACCGCGCCCGACAAGCCAAGCTGGCATCCCGAGAGGCACTTGTCGCGAAAGCGGGAGTGGATATCGAGAAGCGCGCGGAGGAGCTCCGGGGTCTCAGGCAGGAAGCTCTCCGGTCCCTGGCGGAGGAGCGGGAGCAACTTCTCGAGGAGCGGAAAGCCTTCCTCCTCGCGAAGGCTGAGGTTGAAGAGCAACAACGGCTTGTCGCCGAAAGTCTATTTGCGCAGGAAGGAGAGCTGGCGCAGCGCAAGGTCAACCTTGACAGCCACGAGGAGGAGCTTGCCGCGCGGGAGCAAGCAATCAGCGGGGCTCTCAAGGAAGCAAAGGATGCTGCCGCAGCTGCCGAGGCCGCCAAAAAGGAGCTGGAGATGAAGGTGGCGCAGCTGGAAGCCGATCTCAGGGCGAGCGGCGAGGAGCTTGCCGCGCTCAAGCGTGAGCGCGAGAAGGCCGCTGCCGCTCATGGTGAGCTGCAGGGTCTTCTCGCTGAGAGGATCAAGGAGCTCAGCGCCGTCAAGGATTCCAGTGCAGATCTCGAGTTGAGGTTGGCTACTTTGACTCAGACACTGTACGGCGCAAGGGAGCGGGAGGTGGCCTTGTCGGAGAAGATCAAGGCCGACGAGGCGCTGCTGGCGAATGCTGCTGCCGCCCACGACGCCTTCAGGGAGACTGTGGAGCACTGGACTGAGGGTCTTGTGGATCTTGCTGCCGCCATCGACGGGGAGCTGGCGCAGCTGGGGATGGAGGATCTCGGGTACTCCTCCGACGAGCACCTCCAACCCAGCGCCAAGCTCAGCTTGTTCTTCAAAGGCGTGGCGACGGCTCTTCGGCGACTCCGGGAGAAGATCCCAAAGCAGCTGGCCGACGAGTCGCGCAAGATCTGCACAGGAGCTCTCCAGAAGGTGCTGATGAAGGTGGCCTTCCGCAACCCAGGCCTCAACTTCACCAACGTCCTCAAGTCCTTGCCGCCGGATGCTGATCTGGAAGCGCTCAAGGCCCTTGTCGCACCCATTGTGGACAAGGTGAGCGGAATCAAGAGGGTTGAGGGCAATCGCGTAGATTAAGCCGCCCGTTTTCTCTTTTTCTTGTCGCTGCTGGTCATGTTATGAAAACAATCTATTAGAGCTGCGACAAGCTATCTTGTAATATAACTCTGTTTTGGGTAGAGATTTGCTATGTTATTTCCTTTACTTGATTCCTTCCTTTGTATGTTTTTGCCCTACGCTTTTAGGGAACTTGCCGCTGCAGGCACCTTAGCCGCGAGCGCTGAGTGCGGGACATCAGCAGCCTGCTGGCGGTGCCGCCACCGACAAGAAACCCTGTCGCAACTAGTCGCAGCTCACCTAAATTGTTGAGCGGACTCGAAACAAAGTAAGGGCGCAACTAGCTACAAGTTGGTTCCTCCGCGCACAGGTTTTCCATACAAAGCACGGTCGTTCAAGGAAGATAACTTAAAAATTTAAAACTGATCGCTCAAACTTTGGCAACTTAGCTTTTCTGTCATTTGCTTTCGGGTAAGGCGAAACTTCCTTGAACGATGCCTGGCCCGGCCCACACCATTATATTCTCCATTCCCCCCAGCAAACTTGTGTGCGGGGGAACCTTGCTTTCCTTTTTGAGAAAAAGAAAGAGGAGAAAATAAAGATAT
Organism: Triticum aestivum; assembly: GCF_018294505.1. Classification (NCBI taxonomy): domain Eukaryota; kingdom Viridiplantae; phylum Streptophyta; class Magnoliopsida; order Poales; family Poaceae; genus Triticum; species Triticum aestivum. The sequence continues at coordinate 67,901,850 of NC_057801.1, forward strand.
GGAGCCTTACGGATTGTTATTGCTTACCGGGGGTAGGTGCTGCACAAAGTGTCAGATAATGCATGCAAATACAAAGTAGAAAGCATGAAATTGACAAGATGTGCGAAGCGCATGCGCTTTATTTATGCACGGGGTCTGAGCCCGGCTTTGTACAAAGGATTATATGCAACATCGGCAAGACTTGTACAAAAGGTGGTTGTCGGAACGGGTTCGGGCAACCGCGCCCTACGGGTAAAACTTACGAAGATGCTCAATGTTCCAGGAGTTGCTCACCGGAGTGCCATCTTCGGTCTCAAGGCGGACAGCGCCAGGCCTAGTGACTCGTTTCACCCGGTAAGGGCCTTCCCACTTCGGCGTCAACTTGTTGGAATTCTTGGCGGACTGAACGCACCGAAGAACAAGGTCGCCTTCCTCGAAACTTCTGGCATTAACTTTGCGGCTATGATAGCGGCACAAAGCTTGCTGGTATCGAGCAGCTCGCACAGCAGCCTGAAGACGGTCCTCCTCAAGGAGTAGCGCGTCATCTTGTCGCAGCTGCTCTTGCTCAAGCTCATCATAAGTGAGCACTCGAGTGATCCGTATACGAGTTCCATGGGGAGAACTGCCTCTACTCCATAGACTAGAGCGAAAGGTGTCTGGCCAGTGGCTCGATTTGGCGTCGTCCTGATCGACCAAAGAACCACCGGCAGCTCCTCGATCCAGTTCTTTCCGCACTTGTGCAGCCTGTCGAAAGTTCTGGTCTTGAGCCCGCGCAGCACTTCAGCATTTGCCCTCTGTGCTTGACCGTTGCTTCTCGGATGAGCAACAGAAGCGAAGCAGACCTTGGCGCCAAGGTCTTGGACGTACTGCATGAAGGTGCGGCTCGTGAATTGTGTGCCGTTGTCGGTGATGATCCTGTTAGGGATCCCAAAATGGCAAACAATCGACCTGAAGAACTTGACTGCTGACTGTGCTGTCACCTTCCTCACTGCTTCCACTTCCGGCCACTTTGTGAACTTGTCGATTGCAACATACAAGTACTCAAAGCCCCCGACAGCTCAGGGAAAGGGGCCGAGGATGTCGAGCCCCCAGACCAAAAATGGCCAGGATAAAGGGATCGTCTGGAGAGCTTGAGCTGGCTGGTGTATCTGCTTGGAATGGAACTGGCACACTTCACACTTGGTTACTTGTGCAGTTGCATCCTGGAGGGCTGTCGGCCAAAAGAAACCTTGCCGGAACGCTTTGCCGGCAAGTGCTCTTGCGCCAATGTGGTGACCACATATGCCTCCATGTATCTCTGCCAACAGCTTTTGTCCGTCTTCCCGGTGAATACACTTCAATTTCACGCTGTTGAGTCTTCTTCTGTACAGTGTGTTGTCAACAAACTGGTACATACTTGACTGCCGGGCTACTCTTTCCGCTTCTTCTTGCTCCTCGGGAAGTTCTCCTATTTGAAGGAAATGGACAATCTGCTGTGCCCATGTTGGAGCTTGCGGCTCGACAACAAGGACTAAAGGCACATCTGCTGCTGCGGGAACATCCGCTTCTATGGCAAGAACTTGCGGCTCAGCCGGAGCTTGATGTTCCCCGGCAAGCTTGCCGGAGCAAAGCTTGCCGGGAGCGTCTGCTTCAACGGAACAAACCCCATGGCTTGCCGGAGCAGACTGCTCCTCAGCATCTTTGGTCTTGATCTTGAGGACCTTCTTGGCGGCGGCTTCGGGAAGCTCTGCCGGAAAATAGTCACCAGAAATCAAATTCCTCTTCTTGCTTTGTCCAGTTGATGGTGTTACGGATGGTTGAGTCAGCTTGAGCACAAAGATCCCTGGTTCCACAGGTAACTTAAGTGCGACGCACTTTGACAGGCCATCAGCAATGTCGTTCTGAGCTCTCGGAACATGCTCCATCTGTAGGCCGTCAAAGTGCTCTTCTAGCTTTCTCACTTCATCAACGTAAGCTTCCATTAACGGACTTTGATAATTCTTGTTCACTTGGCGGACGACAAGCTGTGAGTCACCCCTGATAATGAGCTTCTTGATCCCAAGGTCTGCCGCGATCCTGAGACCGGCAAGCAACCCTTCATACTCTGCGGTATTGTTTGTGGCTTGTTCCTTGGGAAAATGCATCTGGACTAAGTACTTGAGGTGCTCTCCGGTGGGTGCAACTAGTAGCACGCACGCACCGGCGCCTTGCAGCGAGAAGGCACCGTCAAAGTACATCAGCCACTCTTTGCTTGCTTCCTTGACGGGGATGCTCGTTTCTGGAATTTCTTCATCTGGTGTTGGCGTCCATTCTGCTATGAACTCTGCTAATGCTCTGCTTTGGATAGTTGAAGTGCTTTCAAATTTGAGGCCAAAGCTTGACAGTTCCAGTGCCCACTCGACAATCCTGCCTGTTGCTTCTGGATTTTCCAGTATCCTCTTTAGCGGAAAACGAGTGATGACTGTGATCTCATGTGCTTGGAAGTAATGACGCAGCTTTCTCGAGGCCATGAGGAGGCCGAAAAGCAATTTCTGCACACCAGAGTACCTTGACCTAGCCCCCTGCAGAAGGGAACTGACAAAGTAAACTGGGCGCTGCACCATTCTCTTCTGCATCTTCTCATGCTCCTGCGCAGATCCATCCTTGTCGGGACCAGAGCTTGCCGGTGAAGTCCTCTGGTTGTCGCTGGATGCATCTGCCGGGGTTGCTGGCTCATCATCCGCCTCCCTCTCCGCCACTAACGCAGCACTAACCACTTGATTGGTTGCCGCTATATATAGTAGCAACTTCTCATGTGGCTTAGGTGAGACAAGTGTTGGAGTGGAGGACAGGTATCTCTTCAAGTCCTGCAGCGCAGCCTCCGCCTCCGCAGTCCATTTCATTGGACCTGCCTTTTTCAATATTTTGAAAAATGGCAGGGCGCGCTCAGTAGACCTAGAGATAAACCTGCTGAGAGCAGCTACGCAGCCGGCAAGTCTCCGTACATCCTTGCCGCGCTTCGGTGCTTCAATCTGCTCAATGGCCTTGATCTTGTCGGGATTGGCTTCAATTCCCCGCTGAGACACGAAGAACCCGAGAAGCTTGCCGGAAGGGACTCCAAACACACACTTCTCGGGGTTAAGCTTGAGGTTGATCTTGCGCAGATTTGCAAAGGTTTCGTCTAAATCTTGAATCAGAGTTGCCTTGTCCTTGCTTTTGACCACTATGTCATCCATGTAGGCTTCCACATTTCTGTGCATCTATGGCCCAAAAGTGTGATGGACTACTCTTGCAAATGTTGAACCAGCAATCTTTAAACCGAAGGGCATCCGTACGAAACAGTATGTGCCACATGGGGTGATGAATGCGGTCTTCTCCTCATCCTCTTCTGCCATGAAGATCTGATGGTATCCTAAGTATGCATCAAGAAATGAAAGCAAGTCACATCCGGCTGTGGAGTCAACAATCTGGTCGATGCGCGGCAAGGGAAATGGGTCTTTGGGACAAGCTTTATTAACATCGGTAAAGTCGATACAAATCCTCCATTTCCCGTTTGCCTTACGCATGACTACAGGATTGGCCAACCACGTAGGATGGAGCACTCCTCTGTCAAGGCCTACTGCTTCCAATTTCTTGATCTCTTCTGCAATGAATTCTTGGCGCTCCACTGCCTGTTTCCTGACTTTATGCTTGACGGGCCGCGCATGAGAACAGACGGCAAGATGGTGCTCGATTGCTTTCCTGGGAACACCGGGGATGTCAGACGGTTGCCATGCAAACACGTCGACGTTCGCCCGCAGGAAAGCAACGAGCGCGCTTTCCTATTTAAGGTCGAGAGTGGCACTGATGGTGAAGGTACCACCAGTGCCATCCTCCTTGGCGGACACCTTCTTGGTCTCTGGTGGAGCCGGCATTGTCTTCTTACACTTGCCAGTGGAGCTCGATGGTGCGTCCTCGACGGTAGCGCAGCACTCCGAAGAGGTGTGCTTGCCGGAGTGGGCATCAGAACTCTTGCCGGACTTGGTCTTCTTCTTCGCCCCGGGAGCTTCAGCGGCAAGTGACCTGCGATCTGTTGCTGCTGCTGCTTCCTGGTAGATCTTGTCGGTGAAGATAAGAGCATCCTTCTTGTCGCCAGGGACAGAGATGACACTTATCGGGCCTGGCATCTTCAGTATGTTGTATGCATAGTGAGAGGCTGCCATGAACTTGGCAAGTGCTGGACGGCCGAGTATTCCATTATAAGGCAATGGAAAGTCAGCAACGTCAAAAGTGACCCTCTCAGTTCTGAAGTTCAACTCGCTACCAAATGTTACCGGCAACGTGATCTTTCCCTTCGGCCTGCTCCTTCCCGGATTGATTCCTTGGAACGTGCCGGTCTCTTCGAGCTCGCTATCAGGGATCTGGAGTTTTTGGAGCACCGCGGAGGAGATCAGGTTCAAGCCGGCCCCGCCGTCAACTAGCATCTTAGTGACTTTGAGGTTGCGGATACTTGGTGAAACTAACATCGGCAAGCACCGGACCGCAATTATGCAATCTGGGTGGTCCTCAATATCAAAGATGATAGGCGTGCTGGACCATTTCAGAGGCTTGCGTGACTCGGCGGGTGGTTCTGCTGCATTGACTTCCCGCACCCACTGCTTGAGCTGGCGGTGTGAAGTATGCAGAGAAGCACCACCGTCAACGCACAGGACCTCTGTGGTTTTCTGGAACTCCTGCTCATCGGTCTCGTCATCATCCATATCTTCATCGTCGTCATCATCTTCATCCTTGTCGCGGTCGCGGGGAGGTCTGTCTCCTTGCCGCTGCTTGGCCTTGCCGCGGCGTCCTCCTCAGCCGGGACGTTTCTTGCCGGATCCTCCAGCACCTTCCTGGGCCTTCTCCTTGTCGTGTCGCTCGTATTCAGCCTTTTGCTGTTCAACAAGCTGCTCGACCTTCTTGCAGCTCTGGAGATCATGGCCCTTGGTGCGGTGGATCTTGCAGTATTGCTTGTTGGTGTCGTCCTGCTTGTCGGCGACTGCCACAGCTGCGGCAACCTCCTTGCCGGAGCTACCAGCTTTGGCTTCCTTGCCGGACTACTCAACGACTAGCACCTCTTTGCCTTTCTTCTTCGTGTTGTTCCGCCGCCGGTTTTTCCTTGCCGGGGCAGTCTCCTCACTATCAGATCCCCCTGCTCCTACATTCTCTCCGGGAAGTTTCCTCCCTTCCTCAGCACGTGCACACTTGTCGGCCAGGGCATATAGCTCACTGACATCTCTGATCTTGCACATCGCCATCTCCTCCCGCATCCTGCAGTTCCGCATGTTCTGATGGAACGCGCTGATTACCGCGGCAGGGTGGACATCTGTGATGTTATGCTGTACACGGCTGAATCTCTGAATGTACTTGCGCAGGGGATCTCCTTCCTTCTGGGCGAGCAGATGAAGGTCGCTCTCTTGGCCATGAGTCTTGTGGCCGCCTGTAAAGGCGCCGACAAACTGATGGCACAGGTCAGCCCAGGAGGATATGGAGTTGTCCAGCAAGTGCATGAGCCAGGATCTGACATTGGGCTTGAGCACCAGCGGGAAGTAGTTGGCAAGGATCTTGTCGTCCCGCCCCCAGCAGCTTGCACCGTGATGGTGTAGATGCTGAGGAACTCCGACGGATGCGACTTGCCGTCGTACTTCTCTGGTACATCTGGCTTCAAATTCTTCGTGCTGGGCCACTGGACTTGTCGCAGCTCACGAGTGAACGCAGGGCAACCTACCGCGTACGGCAAGTCACCTGGTTCCCCTGGCGCATGCATGTCAACAGAGGGCCCAGCGTGCTTGTCGGATTGACGTCGCGCTTCTCTTCGGCGCTCGATGCGAGTACGAGCGTCTTCTTGCTGTCGTTCGTGAAGAACTTGGCGCTGATCGCGACGAGCTCGTGGATCTGATGATGCGGTGGAGTCGCTGTCGAGGTGGATCCGACGAGTCGGCGATCTTGGCCTTCGGGGTGGAGAGTGCATGGTGGTTGCACCCCCACCGGTTTCGTCGCCACCGGCTCGTGCCTAGCAGTCGTGCCGCGGCCGCGATGCACTTGGCTGTCGCGGAGTGTCGCTGTTGGCAAAGCCGATGAGACTCTGAATGGTGGCCCTCCATTGGTCGATCTTGTCTTCCGCTGGAGGGTAATCCAGGAGCAGTTGAGCTCGCGCCAAAGCTTCCGCTGGAGTAGTGGGTGGCAGTGGCGAACGGTGAGAGGAGCGGGATATGCTTGGACTCCTAACTATGTTAGAAGGAGCAGTATCCTATCCAGGCGACCGTGCCTCGCTCGTGCCAGCATGTTGGCGTGCATGCTGGTCTTGAGCACCCCGAGATCCACCAGCTCGATCTTGGCCCAACAAACATATGGTACTGCAAGTACCATGACGATGTCGGTCCTGCGCCTCCTGAGATGGGCACGGAACATGTACGGACGCTGAGGTCTGCGCAGCCTTGTCCTTGGACCTGGTAGCGCCGTGAGCTCCCTCGTCGATGTCCGTTCTTCCGCCAGCATCTACCCCACCACTCGTTTGCTCCGGTGGTGGTGGAATCGACGTGGACGGAGCAGCTGCCGCCGAAGTTTTCTTCTTCGGTGGCATGTCGATGAAGAAAATGAAGATCTAGCTCGTGTGAACGTCGGATCAGGTTCACACAACCTCGACGTCCCCTACCTGGCGCGCCAAAGATGTCGGGGAAGCTGATCCACGAACACCTATGGGACCGGCGGACCGAGCCCCTTTCGGTTCGGCGGGGGGCGGAGATCGCACGAAGAGCGGATCGAGGCGAAACACACGAGCAGTTTACCCAGCTTCGGAGCTCTCCGGAGAGATAATACTCCTACTGCTGCTTGTCTGATTGTATTGAGCTCTTGCTCGGGAGCGCGGAGCGCTACAGTACACATGAGACCGAGCGTGAGTGTTTTCTGGTTTCGAACCCCCTCTACGTTGCGCATGGGCCTCCTTTTATATGATCAAGGGGTCACCGACAGGTGGCAACGTAGGCAAGGGTAAAAATGGAAAAAGAGGGGTGGTTGGTACAGCTACCTGCATAGTGCATCCTACCTAACCCTGACGGCAGGGGACAAAGGCATTAAATGCCCGTTTGTGTCGCCCAAATAGTGCAGAAAAGGACCGTCAGGGACGCCACCGTTCGCCACGATGGTAATCTTGTCAGCGTCGCTTGCCACCTCGCACCACTGGCTGCTCAGCCTCCTGCCACGCGCTCCGGGGAAGGCCCAGGGCGACACGTTGGTGGATGCGCTGGAGCGTGGGTGCAGAGTGATAACCTGCCGCGGCAAGCGCCTTGCCGCGGCCGTTGTCTTGTCGCGTCCGGAAGCTTGTCGCTCACCGGGTCTTGCCTCGACGCGTGGCGCGTCGCAGCAAGTTCCTCGAAATGCCTTGGTTGGCCTTCCCGGCAAGCTCCTCTTGCCGGGGTCTTGTCTCCTTGGCTTTTGTCTTGAATGGCTCCAAGGGATCCACGGAGGACCTTGGCGGTCGCCCGGCAAGCCTAGCCGCGAGGTGCTGCAACTGCCCGTGCACAAGTTCGGGATACTAGGGTACCCCTACTCTAGTACACCGACACACGCACGTACGTGTATGAGAGAAACGCGCATCGCTCGGCCCCCGACCACCCATCGTAACCGGGAACTCCCCGAAATTTTCCTCGCCCTCCCTTCTACCACATTTTTTTCCGTCATGGATGGCCCAAACAATGTCATGCAGCTGCGTCTCCGGCCCTCCTAGGATGAAAAGCCCATTTTATGTCATGATTTTTATTCATAGAAGTAGGAGCCCACCACATCTATGATGATATCGGGTTTTGTCACAATTATCGTCATAGAAGTGTCATAAGTATGACAGAAAAAAATTCGTTCCGCCCAAAATGTCACGGATGTGTCTTTTTTTGTAGTGTTGCCGTGGCGTTGCGGTTGTCCCCGGCTGAAAGTGCGTTATATCGACTAGAGGGGGGTGAATAGGCGATTTTTATGAATTCTTCACTGAGGAATTTGTCGGTGAGGAAATTCCTTAGCAAAGAACTACTTGCAGTGGAATAAGTACTCAGAAGTAAGCATGACAGAATACACACATGGTCATCATGATGAAATGAAGACAAACACGGAGTACAGAAAGCGTAACCACAGGACAACACAATATGAAGACAAACAGACTGAAGAAATTGAACTGAGGAAATTGAGAAAGTCTTCAGTCAAAGTCTTCAAACACAGATATGAACAAACACTCAACACAGTAATGAGGAAATGAAAGAGTTGAGGAAATAGAACCAGTAAGGTTGGTGAAGACAATGATTTGGTAGACCAGTTCCAACTACTGTCTCAGGTGTACATCTGGTTGGAGCGGCTAAGTATTTAAACTCGAGGACACACAGTCCCGGACCCCCAGTCACTGAGCACGCAGCTCAGGACACCAAGTCCTCATCGTATTCTCCTTGAGCTAAGGTCACACAGACCTCGTCCAATCACTCATGGTAAGTCTTCAGGCGACTTCCAAACCTTCACAGACTTCGATCACTCGGCGATCCACAATTCCTCTTGGATGCTCTAGACCATGACGCCTAACCGTCTGGAAGAAGCACAGTCTTCAAAGGTAACAAGCATAGGATCCATGCAGGATCAATCTCTTCAGTGATGCCCAATCACTTTGGGTTTGTGGGTGTTTGGGGTTTGGGATTTTCCTCACTCGATGATTTTCGCTCAAAGTCCTCGGAGGATGGGTTGCTCTCAAATGACAAGTGTCAGTTTCTCTCGGAGCAGCCAACCAGCTAGTGGTTGTAGGGGGCGGCTATTTATAGCCTAGGGAGCAGCCCGACATGATAAGACATAAATGCCCTTCAATGATATGACCGTGGATAAGATATTTTGGGAGAGCTGGCGCGTAGCACAGCAGCGGTCGGAAATTTGACTCTTAAACTCCTCAGGGCTATCATGTTCCTCACTGTGTAGGCAATCCGCACTGGCGAATTCCTAACTCCTCAATCAGAACAAATTCGTCAGCGATCAGAAGAACTTCGTCTCTGTCATTGAAGAAATTGACTGAACTGTATGAGATTTCCAATGGCTTCACTTCAAGGGATTGGTAGGTGTAGGATTTTGAGTTGAGCATCACATGGAAATTTTTCCTTAGTATTTCCTCGACCCCCTTTAACAGTACGGTGTTTCCTATGACTCAAGAAGGAGAAAAACAAAACTATGAAAACAAAAGTCTTCAAGCTTCATATTCCTCGCATGTATATCAAGTCTTCACGGACACACCAATTTCTTCACTTTCAAAGTCTTCATTAAAGTCTTCAGAAATACCAAAATCTTCAGTCGAAGATATTCATTTTTAGCGGTCGACTTTCTCTGTAAATATCAAACTCCTCATAGACTTATAGACCTGTATACACTCATAAACACATTAGACCCTTAACCTATAAGTCTTGAATACACCAAAATCACTAAGGGGCACTAGATGCACTTACAATCTCCCCCTTTTTGGTGATTGATGACAATATGGGTTAAGTTTTCAACGGGGATAAACATATGAAGTGTAAGTACTGATATTGAGGAATTTGATTGCAAGATATAGAAGAACTCCCCCTGAAGATGTGCATAGAGAGGAATTTGCTTTTGAAGCAATGCACACTTGAAGAGTTGAATCATGGAGATCTCCCCCTATATCCTGTAATTCCTACATGCATTTGATATATCATATGAAGAATCTGAAATACAAGATGAAATATGGTGCCTGAAGAAATTCAACATGCGTGCAATAGTATTAACGAGGAACAAGCATGCAGAATAACGCATCAAAAGTATCAGAGCACAGTGCATCAAAAGTATCAGAGCACCATCGTGTTTAAGATTACAACTCGATCCAATAAAAATTTCAGAAGAACGAGAGTTGTAACTTAGCAAAAAAATGCCCATATGATAGACCCGCTTGAAGACTAACTCAGATTTCTCCCCCTTTGTCATCGAATGACCAAAAGGATCGAAACTGAGGACTAACGCCCCTGAAGAATATCAAGTTGATGGAGGAGCGCCAGCGTTGCCGGGGTCGGTTGTCGTAGTAGGGCCTGCCGCAGTGTCGTCCAAGTCTTCATTTTCATCAGTGTCGCGCGATGAAGAATAGGAGCTGGCCACCAAGGAAGGAACCTAGACCTTCTTGAATTTCTTCGGTGGAGGTGCAGACCAGTCAAATTCTTCCTTGAGACCCATGTTCTTCAGATCTTTGGCGCTGTAGATATGAGATAGAACAGCCCAGGTACGGTTGAAGGTTTCATGGAGATAGTATTGGTTCTTCTTCACAGCATTCTGGGTTGAGGTCATGTTGTAAAGAATGGAACCAAACTGACGCTTGACCCATTTATGATTGCGATCAACTTTCTGATGAAGACTGAGGAGTAACTCACGATCAGTCATCACCCTGGGTGCTGTGGCTTGAGGAATTTGCTTGGCAGAGTTGTTGGCGGCAGAGTCATGTGTGGAAAAGTCATCATTGGTGGAGTAGGATGCAGCCTTGTGAAATTGACCATCCAATGGACGAATGCCTTCATCTATCACAGCAGTTGCCTTGCCTTTTTCATTAGCTGAGCAAAATGTCCGTTTGAGGACTTCAATTGGAGGCAAGAAACTGCCATGGTTCAGAGTATCAGCCTTGTAGTTGAGTGAAGACCTTGTCCTGATGAATTTCATAATCCATGGCGCATAAGGCTTCAGCTCAAACGGTGACATAGCAATATTTGCCAGAGTCCACATGAAGAAATCATGGAAGTTGACGGGAACGCCATGAACGATATTGAAAAGCATATTCTTCATGATGCCAACGACTTCTTCATCATTTGAGTTGTGGCCTTTGATAGGACTCATTGTCTTCGTTAGAATGCGATAGATAGTCTGTGGCACATACACTAATTCCTTGACGAGGAATTTGGTTCGAGGAGCTTGCCCTGGCTTCAAAGGCTTCATCAACGCTTGCATGTAATGATTTGTAAGCTCAGGTTCATTGTAGATGCAACGTGCACCATCAAGGGGAGGACTGAGTGGGAGGACATGAAGCAATTCAGTTGTTGTTGCCTTGTAGTGAGTATTTTTTGACCTCCAGTCCAGCACCCATGAGTTCACATCTTCAGAATTTCCTATGATGTGCAGCGTCGCATAGAATTGAAGAATGAGTTCTTCATTCCAATCACAGATGTCAGTGCAGAAATTCAGTAATCCAGCTTCGTGAAGAACACTGAGGACTGGCTCGAAGCACATCAGAGATTCCATGTCCACGTGAGGAATGTGTGCATGATCGAAGACTTTGTCTTTGTCGAATAGTACAGAGGAATAGAAATTTGCTTGACTAGCAGTCCAGAAACGCCTGTTCCTTATGCGAGCAGAATCATAGGGATTATAGGCACTGAAGAACACATGCTTGTTGAAGAAATCAGCAGCCTTGAATTTTTGCTTCTTTGAGAATGGATCCTTTGGCTTGGGCACAGGAGTGTCAGTGAGTTGCATCACAACCTCAGGAATCACAATCTCCGGTTCTTCAGGCTGAGGAATTTCTGGTTCCTCTTCAGTGGAAGTCTGCATGTTCAACGTATCAGCCGCTGCAATTTCTTCAGCACTAGTGGCTGGCATTTCTTCATGCACAGACGAGGTGGGATGAGTTTGTTCAGAGCCCAGTTGAACTGTGGGTGCGGGGAACTGAGGTATCTGGTGTAGTGGGGTGAAGTGTGGAGAATTGGGATGCTGACTCTCCCAAAAGTCATCATTCATCACAGGCGTGGTGCATCCAATATCCACGTCTTCATCTTCAATTTCTTCAACGCCAGCCTCTTCAGCTGTGAACTGAGGCATTGGCGAGGAAGCAACAGGTGTTGAAGGGATCGCATCCATTTCAATTTCTTCATCAATCTGTTCTGACGAAGCAGCAGAATGATTTTCTTCATCAGATCCGCTAGGGATCACATATTCTTCACCATAAGGAACAAGGTCCTTAGATGGCACGGTGGAAATCGGAACAGCATCAATGGGATTCTCAAGTGAGCTAGTCATAGGCTTCATTTTCTTCGGAGCTGAAGAATCTGAAGCAGATGATGCTTTCCTTTTCTTCACTACAGCCTTTTCTGCAACCTTGGTCTTCCTCACATCTGATGCAGATGGTAGGGTAGGAGTTGGGGTAGGCGCAGGAGGAGCTAAGGAATTTGTCTGTATTTCCTAAGGCGCAACTGATGCAGTTTCCCTGACTTCTTCATTTTCTTCAGGCACACCACTGGTGGATGCCATGGCAGTTTCTTTAGCGGCTGGAATGGAGTCATCAGCCCTAGACTAGCATTTTCTTCACCAGTCTGAAAATCATTAGTGGTGCTGGCATGTTCTTCAGTTTGCTGAGCGCAGGCTTCGGCTTGAGGAATTTCTTGTTGCGATGGTGCTGCAACATTGGTGAACTTCTCAGTCAGTTTAACGAACCTGACTTTGGCTCCTTGCCAATCAGCATAATAAGCATTGAAATCATTGCTGAGGGCTTTGATTTCAGACTGGATCGTGAGGAGTTCATCAGGTGTCATTTTGACAATGTTGTTCTTCAGTAACTTCTCTTTCCTGAACTGAGCCTTCTTGATTTGTCTGGCTTTCTCAAATTTCCATTTCTCTTCAGAGATGAAATGGGTCAGCATGTGACTTTGGCCAGGAGTCAAATGAAAATCAGGCATAGGAGTGTTTGGGTCCTTGTGCCAGAGATCAATGTAGTCGTGGATCGCCTTTGGATCCAAAAGCAGTGGCACAGTTGTCCCTTTGGCTCTAGCGGCCCTTTCTTGCCTATCTCTAATGATTTCTGCAAGTTCATCATCATTAGCTTCATCGTCAGATGGCACTTGGAAGGCAACTTGTTTCTTCTTCGGACTAGGCCGAGGACCTCGTCCAGCAGTGGCCTTGGTCTTCAGCAGATTTGGGCCTGATGAAGAATTTGGTGCAGCTGAGGAACTCGCTGAAACACCAGAGGCAATGGAGATGCCTGCAGTCCTTTGGCATGTGGCCAGATGTACAGGTGTTGAGGACTTTGCCGGAGCAACTGAGGACTTTGGAGGAGCAGGAGCAGCGTGAGGCATTGGCCTTGAGGGCTTTGAAGATTCTGGCCGAGAGGGCATTGCTGAGGAACTTGGCCGTGAGGGCATAGTTGATGAAGCACTTGGCTTGTGAGCAGGCTTCTTTGCCATTGATTTTCTAGGCTTGTCAGAGGCCTTTGTGGCAGCAGCAGCAGCAGAGTCTTCATTAAATTTCCTCACTGCTTCTTTGGCTTGTCTTGCCAACTTGGCTTGGCGGTTGGCCCATTCTTCAGGAAAATCCTCACCGCGCTTGAGGCTGGTGGGATCAGCTTTTTGACCAGGTGCCAATGGAGCTCTTGGGCATGGAGGATTTAGAGCGAATTTCTTCATATACTTTGGATTTACATATCTGTACTCCCTCCATTCTCTTGCCCATCTCCTTTCAATCCTCTGTATGCGCACCTTGCGCTGATTCTTGTTCTCTTTTCCAAACTTGGCTTCATCAGGTGTGCAATAGTCAGCATAGATGTCCTCAGGAATTTCAAATGCAGTCATGACCTCAGGCTTCTTTCCTCCTTTCTGTGGTTTCTTACCGTCTGCCATATTCTTCAGATGAGGAATTTGAACAATCGAATTCTCTGAAGAAGTATGCAACTTTTCTTCGAGGAACGCTGCAAATGAGTTAAGTTGATGAGAACCTAGTGATTCTGCAGCTGACATGAGTACCTGTGAATAGAGTATAGTTGCGAGGAATTTGAAGAGGTCATATGCGTTCTCAGAAGATTTTCAAAACAAACAAGTTTGAGGAATTTGACCAGATGAGTCTTGAAGTATTTCACTAAGCATTCTTTGTCTTAGGTTCCAGAGTTGTATAGATTGAGGATCCACACAATTGAGGAATCTTGAAGATAAATGATGCTTAGAGAAACGAATCAAGAACAGATGACTAGTGAGGTATTTTGTGTGTGAGGATTTAAAGAATAAAACAACTTTGAAGATTTTGTAGAGAAAATTTGAATCAAAGAGGGCAGTAAAAGTAACTTTTAATTACCCTTGATGACGAACACGACGAACTGAGAAGTGTAGATTTGAAGCTCGTCAGTTCAGATCTTCCACGCCCTAACTTGGCGGAGGATGAAAGCTATGGTAGCGGCGGAGTGAAGATTTCCGCAGCCGGTGCGAGTACGACGGCGAAGAGGTCGAGGCAGTGAAGCTCTTCCTCACCGGCGACGATGGAGTAGCGGCGGCGCTAGGGTTTGAGAAGCTCGAGCGAGAGAGAGAGAGAGCGGTCGAGCGGAGTAAAGGAAGTGAGGAAGGGTGAGGGGGTATTTATAGTCACAGTGAAAAACTGTTCGCCTGAAGATTTAGGACAAACGTGCCCCTAGCCCTTCTCATTCGCTTGACATGTGTCACCCACGTACTGAAGGTGGAGATCGTGTTAGATCGTGGGTGAATAGATAAGTCTTTCGTGGGATACGGGACGGTTTGAGCGGCAAAACCAAAAATTTGGATAAGATTAGTTTTAAAGTTCCGTTCGCAATTTCTTCAGCTGACAGGACAGAGTGAAGATTTTGAACGAGTTTCAAATAGAACGCACATGAAGAATTTGTGAATAGATTGGGTTGAGTATAGCATAGAGGGGGAAGGGTCCGATCACATTCACTTAGCAGAAAACGCAACTTGAAGAAATAGCCATAAGTGAATGTTGTAGAGGACATAAACCCATATA